>NW_027365852.1:0-90569 GCF_046119375.1 Phyllobates terribilis | reverse complement strand
AGTGAGATGCCAGCTCCTTTCATTCAGTCAGTAGCTTCAAACATTTCTGGTATATGAAAAACATGTTTTTCAATGGCAAAAATCAATGAATATTGTAAATGCACAAACAGTAATATCTCCACATTGCACGGTGCAATTCTGAAATTTTTAGCTTTTTCCTGTTAATCCTAGCATGATAAAGAAGATTCAAAGAGAGTGAGATGCCAGCTCCTTTCATTCAGTCAGTAGCTTCAAACATTTCTGGTATATGAAAAACATGTTTTTCAATGGCAAAAATCAATGAATATTGTAAATGCACAAACAGTAATATCTCCACATTGCACGGTGCAATTCTGAAATTTTTTGCTTTTTCCTGTTAATCCTAGCATGATAAAGAAGATTCAAAGAGAGTGAGATGCCAGCTCCTTTCATTCAGTCAGTAGCTTCAAACATTTCTGGTATATGAAAAACATGTTTTTCAATGGCAAAAATCAATGAATATTGTAAATGCACAAACAGTAATATCTCCACATTGCAAGGTGCAATTCTGAAATTTTTAGCTTTTTCCTGTTAATCCTAGCATGATAAAGAAGATTCAAAGAGAGTGAGATGCCAGCTCCTTTCATTCAGTCAGTAGCTTCAAACATTTCTGGTATATGAAAAACATGTTTTTCAATGGCAAAAATCAATGAATATTGTAAATGCACAAACAGTAATATCTCCACATTGCACGGTGCAATTCTGAAATTTTTTGCTTTTTCCTGCTAATCCTAGCATGATAAAGAAGATTCAAAGAGAGTGAGATGCCAGCTCCTTTCATTCAGTCAGTAGCTTCAAACATTTCTGGACGTTTTTCAATGGCAAAAATCAATGAATATTGTAAATGCACAAACAGTAATATCTCCACATTGCAAGGTGCAATTCTGAAATTTTTAGCTTTTTCCTGTTAATCCTAGCATGATAAAGAAGATTCAAAGAGAGTGAGATGCCAGCTCCTTTCATTCAGTCAGTAGCTTCAAACATTTCTGGTATATGAAAAACATGTTTTTCAATGGCAAAAATCAATGAATATTGTAAATGCACAAACAGTAATATCTCCACATTGCAAGGTGCAATTCTGAAATTTTTAGCTTTTTCCTGTTAATCCTAGCATGATAAAGAAGATTCAAAGAGAGTGAGATGCCAGCTCCTTTCATTCAGTCAGTAGCTTCAAACATTTCTGGTATATGAAAAACATGTTTTTCAATGGCAAAAATCAATGAATATTGTAAATGCACAAACAGTAATATCTCCACATTGCACGGTGCAATTCTGAAATTTTTAGCTTTTTCCTGTTAATCCTAGCATGATAAAGAAGATTCAAAGAGAGTGAGATGCCAGCTCCTTTCATTCAGTCAGTAGCTTCAAACATTTCTGGTATATGAAAAACATGTTTTTCAATGGCAAAAATCAATGAATATTGTAAATGCACAAACAGTAATATCTCCACATTGCACGGTGCAATTCTGAAATTTTTAGCTTTTTCCTGTTAATCCTAGCATGATAAAGAAGATTCAAAGAGAGTGAGATGCCAGCTCCTTTCATTCAGTCAGTAGCTTCAAACATTTCTGGTATATGAAAAACATGTTTTTCAATGGCAAAAATCAATGAATATTGTAAATGCACAAACAGTAATATCTCCACATTGCACGGTGCAATTCTGAAATTTTTAGCTTTTTCCTGTTTATCCTAGCATGATAAAGAAGATTCAAAGAGAGTGAGATGCCAGCTCCTTTCATTCAGTCAGTAGCTTCAAACATTTCTGGTATATGAAAAACATGTTTTTCAATGGCAAAAATCAATGAATATTGTAAATGCACAAACAGTAATATCTCCACATTGCAAGGTGCAATTCTGAAATTTTTTGCTTTTTCCTGCTAATCCTAGCATGATAAAGAAGATTCAAAGAGAGTGAGATGCCAGCTCCTTTCATTCAGTCAGTAGCTTCAAACATTTCTGGTATATGAAAAACATGTTTTTCAATGGCAAAAATCAATGAATATTGTAAATGCACAAACAGTAATATCTCCACATTGCACGGTGCAATTCTGAAATTTTTAGCTTTTTCCTGTTAATCCTAGCATGATAAAGAAGATTCAAAGAGAGTGAGATGCCAGCTCCTTTCATTCAGTCAGTAGCTTCAAACATTTCTGGTATATGAAAAACATGTTTTTCAATGGCAAAAATCAATGAATATTGTAAATGCACAAACAGTAATATCTCCACATTGCAAGGTGCAATTCTGAAATTTTTTGCTTTTTCCTGCTAATCCTAGCATGATAAAGAAGATTCAAAGAGAGTGAGATGCCAGCTCCTTTCATTCAGTCAGTAGCTTCAAACATTTCTGGTATATGAAAAACATGTTTTTCAATGGCAAAAATCAATGAATATTGTAAATGCACAAACAGTAATATCTCCACATTGCACGGTGCAATTCTGAAATTTTTAGCTTTTTCCTGTTAATCCTAGCATGATAAAGAAGATTCAAAGAGAGTGAGATGCCAGCTCCTTTCATTCAGTCAGTAGCTTCAAACATTTCTGGTATATGAAAAACATGTTTTTCAATGGCAAAAATCAATGAATATTGTAAATGCACAAACAGTAATATCTCCACATTGCAAGGTGCAATTCTGAAATTTTTTGCTTTTTCCTGCTAATCCTAGCATGATAAAGAAGATTCAAAGAGAGTGAGATGCCAGCTCCTTTCATTCAGTCAGTAGCTTCAAACATTTCTGGTATATGAAAAACATGTTTTTCAATGGCAAAAATCAATGAATATTGTAAATGCACAAACAGTAATATCTCCACATTGCACGGTGCAATTCTGAAATTTTTAGCTTTTTCCTGTTAATCCTAGCATGATAAAGAAGATTCAAAGAGAGTGAGATGCCAGCTCCTTTCATTCAGTCAGTAGCTTCAAACATTTCTGGTATATGAAAAACATGTTTTTCAATGGCAAAAATCAATGAATATTGTAAATGCACAAACAGTAATATCTCCACATTGCAAGGTGCAATTCTGAAATTTTTAGCTTTTTCCTGCTAATCCTAGCATGATAAAGAAGATTCAAAGAGAGTGAGATGCCAGCTCCTTTCATTCAGTCAGTAGCTTCAAACATTTCTGGTATATGAAAAACATGTTTTTCAATGGCAAAAATCAATGAATATTGTAAATGCACAAACAGTAATATCTCCACATTGCAAGGTGCAATTCTGAAATTTTTTGCTTTTTCCTGCTAATCCTAGCATGATAAAGAAGATTCAAAGAGAGTGAGATGCCAGCTCCTTTCATTCAGTCAGTAGCTTCAAACATTTCTGGTATATGAAAAACATGTTTTTCAATGGCAAAAATCAATGAATATTGTAAATGCACAAACAGTAATATCTCCACATTGCACGGTGCAATTCTGAAATTTTTAGCTTTTTCCTGTTAATCCTAGCATGATAAAGAAGATTCAAAGAGAGTGAGATGCCAGCTCCTTTCATTCAGTCAGTAGCTTCAAACATTTCTGGACGTTTTTCAATGGCAAAAATCAATGAATATTGTAAATGCACAAACAGTAATATCTCCACATTGCACGGTGCAATTCTGAAATTTTTAGCTTTTTCCTGTTAATCCTAGCATGATAAAGAAGATTCAAAGAGAGTGAGATGCCAGCTCCTTTCATTCAGTCAGTAGCTTCAAACATTTCTGGACGTTTTTCAATGGCAAAAATCAATGAATATTGTAAATGCACAAACAGTAATATCTCCACATTGCACGGTGCAATTCTGAAATTTTTAGCTTTTTCCTGTTAATCCTAGCATGATAAAGAAGATTCTAAGAGAGTGAGATGCCAGCTCCTTTCATTCAGTCAGTAGCTTCAAACATTTCTGGTATATGAAAAACATGTTTTTCAATGGCAAAAATCAATGAATATTGTAAATGCACAAACAGTAATATCTCCACATTGCAAGATGCAATTCTGAAATTTTTTGCTTTTTTCTGTTAATCCTAGCATGATAAAGAAGATTCAAAGAGAGTGAGATGCCAGCTCCTTTCATTCAGTCAGTAGCTTCAAACATTTCTGGTATATGAAAAACATGTTTTTCAATGGCAAAAATCAATGAATATTGTAAATGCACAAACAGTAATATCTCCACATTGCAAGGTGCAATTCTGAAATTTTTAGCTTTTTCCTGTTAATCCTAGCATGATAAAGAAGATTCAAAGAGAGTGAGATGCCAGCTCCTTTCATTCAGTCAGTAGCTTCAAACATTTCTGGTATATGAAAAACATGTTTTTCAATGGCAAAAATCAATGAATATTGTAAATGCACAAACAGTAATATCTCCACATTGCAAGGTGCAATTCTGAAATTTTTTGCTTTTTCCTGCTAATCCTAGCATGATAAAGAAGATTCAAAGAGAGTGAGATGCCAGCTCCTTTCATTCAGTCAGTAGCTTCAAACATTTCTGGTATATGAAAAACGTTTTTCAATGGCAAAAATCAATGAATATTGTAAATGCACAAACAGTAATATCTCCACATTGCACGGTGCAATTCTGAAATTTTTTGCTTTTTCCTGCTAATCCTAGCATGATAAAGAAGATTCAAAGAGAGTGAGATGCCAGCTCCTTTCATTCAGTCAGTAGCTTCAAACATTTCTGGACGTTTTTCAATGGCAAAAATCAATGAATATTGTAAATGCACAAACAGTAATATCTCCACATTGCACGGTGCAATTCTGAAATTTTTAGCTTTTTCCTGTTAATCCTAGCATGATAAAGAAGATTCAAAGAGAGTGAGATGCCAGCTCCTTTCATTCAGTCAGTAGCTTCAAACATTTCTGGTATATGAAAAACATGTTTTTCAATGGCAAAAATCAATGAATATTGTAAATGCACAAACAGTAATATCTCCACATTGCACGGTGCAATTCTGAAATTTTTAGCTTTTTCCTGTTAATCCTAGCATGATAAAGAAGATTCAAAGAGAGTGAGATGCCAGCTCCTTTCATTCAGTCAGTAGCTTCAAACATTTCTGGTATATGAAAAACATGTTTTTCAATGGCAAAAATCAATGAATATTGTAAATGCACAAACAGTAATATCTCCACATTGCACGGTGCAATTCTGAAATTTTTTGCTTTTTCCTGCTAATCCTATCATGATAAAGAAGATTCAAAGAGAGTGAGATGCCAGCTCCTTTCATTCAGTCAGTAGCTTCAAACATTTCTGGTATATGAAAAACATGTTTTTCAATGGCAAAAATCAATGAATATTGTAAATGCACAAACAGTAATATCTCCACATTGCAAGGTGCAATTCTGAAATTTTTAGCTTTTTCCTGTTAATCCTAGCATGATAAAGAAGATTCAAAGAGAGTGAGATGCCAGCTCCTTTCATTCAGTCAGTAGCTTCAAACATTTCTGGTATATGAAAAACATGTTTTTCAATGGCAAAAATCAATGAATATTGTAAATGCACAAACAGTAATATCTCCACATTGCACGGTGCAATTCTGAAATTTTTAGCTTTTTCCTGTTAATCCTAGCATGATAAAGAAGATTCAAAGAGAGTGAGATGCCAGCTCCTTTCATTCAGTCAGTAGCTTCAAACATTTCTGGTATATGAAAAACAAGTTTTTCAATGGCAAAAATCAATGAATATTGTAAATGCACAAACAGTAATATCTCCACATTGCACGGTGCAATTCTGAAATTTTTAGCTTTTTCCTGTTAATCCTAGCATGATAAAGAAGATTCAAAGAGAGTGAGATGCCAGCTCCTTTCATTCAGTCAGTAGCTTCAAACATTTCTGGTATATGAAAAACATGTTTTTCAATGGCAAAAATCAATGAATATTGTAAATGCACAAACAGTAATATCTCCACATTGCACGGTGCAATTCTGAAATTTTTAGCTTTTTCCTGTTAATCCTAGCATGATAAAGAAGATTCAAAGAGAGTGAGATGCCAGCTCCTTTCATTCAGTCAGTAGCTTCAAACATTTCTGGTATATGAAAAACATGTTTTTCAATGGCAAAAATCAATGAATATTGTAAATGCACAAACAGTAATATCTCCACATTGCACGGTGCAATTCTGAAATTTTTTGCTTTTTCCTGCTAATCCTAGCATGATAAAGAAGATTCAAAGAGAGTGAGATGCCAGCTCCTTTCATTCAGTCAGTAGCTTCAAACATTTCTGGTATATGAAAAACATGTTTTTCAATGGCAAAAATCAATGAATATTGTAAATGCACAAACAGTAATATCTCCACATTGCAAGGTGCAATTCTGAAATTTTTAGCTTTTTCCTGTTAATCCTAGCATGATAAAGAAGATTCAAAGAGAGTGAGATGCCAGCTCCTTTCATTCAGTCAGTAGCTTCAAACATTTCTGGTATATGAAAAACATGTTTTTCAATGGCAAAAATCAATGAATATTGTAAATGCACAAACAGTAATATCTCCACATTGCACGGTGCAATTCTGAAATTTTTAGCTTTTTCCTGTTAATCCTAGCATGATAAAGAAGATTCAAAGAGAGTGAGATGCCAGCTCCTTTCATTCAGTCAGTAGCTTCAAACATTTCTGGTATATGAAAAACATGTTTTTCAATGGCAAAAATCAATGAATATTGTAAATGCACAAACAGTAATATCTCCACATTGCACGGTGCAATTCTGAAATTTTTAGCTTTTTCCTGTTAATCCTAGCATGATAAAGAAGATTCAAAGAGAGTGAGATGCCAGCTCCTTTCATTCAGTCAGTAGCTTCAAACATTTCTGGACGTTTTTCAATGGCAAAAATCAATGAATATTGTAAATGCACAAACAGTAATATCTCCACATTGCAAGGTGCAATTCTGAAATTTTTAGCTTTTTCCTGTTAATCCTAGCATGATAAAGAAGATTCAAAGAGAGTGAGATGCCAGCTCCTTTCATTCAGTCAGTAGCTTCAAACATTTCTGGTATATGAAAAACATGTTTTTCAATGGCAAAAATCAATGAATATTGTAAATGCACAAACAGTAATATCTCCACATTGCAAGGTGCAATTCTGAAATTTTTAGCTTTTTCCTGTTAATCCTAGCATGATAAAGAAGATTCAAAGAGAGTGAGATGCCAGCTCCTTTCATTCAGTCAGTAGCTTCAAACATTTCTGGTATATGAAAAACATGTTTTTCAATGGCAAAAATCAATGAATATTGTAAATGCACAAACAGTAATATCTCCACATTGCACGGTGCAATTCTGAAATTTTTAGCTTTTTCCTGTTAATCCTAGCATGATAAAGAAGATTCAAAGAGAGTGAGATGCCAGCTCCTTTCATTCAGTCAGTAGCTTCAAACATTTCTGGTATATGAAAAACATGTTTTTCAATGGCAAAAATCAATGAATATTGTAAATGCACAAACAGTAATATCTCCACATTGCAAGGTGCAATTCTGAAATTTTTTGCTTTTTCCTGCTAATCCTAGCATGATAAAGAAGATTCAAAGAGAGTGAGATGCCAGCTCCTTTCATTCAGTCAGTAGCTTCAAACATTTCTGGTATATGAAAAACATGTTTTTCAATGGCAAAAATCAATGAATATTGTAAATGCACAAACAGTAATATCTCCACATTGCACGGTGCAATTCTGAAATTTTTAGCTTTTTCCTGTTAATCCTAGCATGATAAAGAAGATTCAAAGAGAGTGAGATGCCAGCTCCTTTCATTCAGTCAGTAGCTTCAAACATTTCTGGTATATGAAAAACATGTTTTTCAATGGCAAAAATCAATGAATATTGTAAATGCACAAACAGTAATATCTCCACATTGCAAGGTGCAATTCTGAAATTTTTTGCTTTTTCCTGCTAATCCTAGCATGATAAAGAAGATTCAAAGAGAGTGAGATGCCAACTCCTTTCATTCAGTCAGTAGCTTCAAACATTTCTGGTATATGAAAAACATGTTTTTCAATGGCAAAAATCAATGAATATTGTAAATGCACAAACAGTAATATCTCCACATTGCACGGTGCAATTCTGAAATTTTTAGCTTTTTCCTGTTAATCCTAGCATGATAAAGAAGATTCAAAGAGAGTGAGATGCCAGCTCCTTTCATTCAGTCAGTAGCTTCAAACATTTCTGGTATATGAAAAACATGTTTTTCAATGGCAAAAATCAATGAATATTGTAAATGCACAAACAGTAATATCTCCACATTGCAAGGTGCAATTCTGAAATTTTTTGCTTTTTCCTGCTAATCCTAGCATGATAAAGAAGATTCAAAGAGAGTGAGATGCCAGCTCCTTTCATTCAGTCAGTAGCTTCAAACATTTCTGGTATATGAAAAACATGTTTTTCAATGGCAAAAATCAATGAATATTGTAAATGCACAAACAGTAATATCTCCACATTGCACGGTGCAATTCTGAAATTTTTAGCTTTTTCCTGTTAATCCTAGCATGATAAAGAAGATTCAAAGAGAGTGAGATGCCAGCTCCTTTCATTCAGTCAGTAGCTTCAAACATTTCTGGTATATGAAAAACATGTTTTTCAATGGCAAAAATCAATGAATATTGTAAATGCACAAACAGTAATATCTCCACATTGCAAGGTGCAATTCTGAAATTTTTTGCTTTTTCCTGCTAATCCTAGCATGATAAAGAAGATTCAAAGAGAGTGAGATGCCAGCTCCTTTCATTCAGTCAGTAGCTTCAAACATTTCTGGTATATGAAAAACATGTTTTTCAATGGCAAAAATCAATGAATATTGTAAATGCACAAACAGTAATATCTCCACATTGCACGGTGCAATTCTGAAATTTTTAGCTTTTTCCTGCTAATCCTAGCATGATAAAGAAGATTCAAAGAGAGTGAGATGCCAGCTCCTTTCATTCAGTCAGTAGCTTCAAACATTTCTGGTATATGAAAAACATGTTTTTCAATGGCAAAAATCAATGAATATTGTAAATGCACAAACAGTAATATCTCCACATTGCACGGTGCAATTCTGAAATTTTTAGCTTTTTCCTGTTAATCCTAGCATGATAAAGAAGATTCAAAGAGAGTGAGATGCCAGCTCCTTTCATTCAGTCCGTAGCTTCAAACATCTCTGGACGTTTTTCAATGGCAAAAATCAATGAATATTGTAAATGCACAAACAGTAATATCTCCACATTGCACGGTGCAATTCTGAAATTTTTAGCTTTTTCCTGTTAATCCTAGCATGATAAATAAGATTCAAAGAGAGTGAGATGCCAGCTGCTTTCATTCAGTCAGTAGCTTCAAACATTTCTGGTATATGAAAAACATGTTTTTCAATGGCAAAAATCAATGAATATTGTAAATGCACAAACAGTAATATCTCCACATTGCACGGTGCAATTCTGAAATTTTTTGCTTTTTCCTGTTAATCCTAGCATGATAAAGAAGATTCAAAGAGAGTGAGATGCCAGCTCCTTTCATTCAGTCAGTAGCTTCAAACATTTCTGGACGTTTTTCAATGGCAAAAATCAATGAATATTGTAAATGCACAAACAGTAATATCTCCACATTGCACGGTGCAATTCTGAAATTTTTAGCTTTTTCCTGTTAATCCTAGCATGATAAAGAAGATTCAAAGAGAGTGAGATGCCAGCTCCTTTCATTCAGTCAGTAGCTTCAAACATTTCTGGTATATGAAAAACATGTTTTTCAATGGCAAAAATCAATGAATATTGTAAATGCACAAACAGTAATATCTCCACATTGCAAGGTGCAATTCTGAAATTTTTAGCTTTTTCCTGCTAATCCTAGCATGATAAAGAAGATTCAAAGAGAGTGAGATGCCAGCTCCTTTCATTCAGTCAGTAGCTTCAAACATTTCTGGTATATGAAAAACATGTTTTTCAATGGCAAAAATCAATGAATATTGTAAATGCACAAACAGTAATATCTCCACATTGCAAGGTGCAATTCTGAAATTTTTAGCTTTTTCCTGCTAATCCTAGCATGATAAAGAAGATTCAAAGAGAGTGAGATGCCAGCTCCTTTCATTCAGTCAGTAGCTTCAAACATTTCTGGACGTTTTTCAATGGCAAAAATCAATGAATATTGTAAATGCACAAACAGTAATATCTCCACATTGCACGGTGCAATTCTGAAATTTTTAGCTTTTTCCTGTTAATCCTAGCATGATAAAGAAGATTCAAAGAGAGTGAGATGCCAGCTCCTTTCATTCAGTCAGTAGCTTCAAACATTTCTGGTATATGAAAAACATGTTTTTCAATGGCAAAAATCAATGAATATTGTAAATGCACAAACAGTAATATCTCCACATTGCACGGTGCAATTCTGAAATTTTTTGCTTTTTCCTGCTAATCCTAGCATGATAAAGAAGATTCAAAGAGAGTGAGATGCCAGCTCCTTTCATTCAGTCAGTAGCTTCAAACATTTCTGGTATATGAAAAACATGTTTTTCAATGGCAAAAATCAATGAATATTGTAAATGCACAAACAGTAATATCTCCACATTGCACGGTGCAATTCTGAAATTTTTAGCTTTTTCCTGTTAATCCTAGCATGATAAAGAAGATTCAAAGAGAGTGAGATGCCAGCTCCTTTCATTCAGTCAGTAGCTTCAAACATTTCTGGACGTTTTTCAATGGCAAAAATCAATGAATATTGTAAATGCACAAACAGTAATATCTCCACATTGCAAGGTGCAATTCTGAAATTTTTTGCTTTTTCCTGCTAATCCTAGCATGATAAAGAAGATTCAAAGAGAGTGAGATGCCAGCTCCTTTCATTCAGTCAGTAGCTTCAAACATTTCTGGTATATGAAAAACATGTTTTTCAATGGCAAAAATCAATGAATATTGTAAATGCACAAACAGTAATATCTCCACATTGCAAGGTGCAATTCTGAAATTTTTAGCTTTTTCCTGTTAATCCTAGCATGATAAAGAAGATTCAAAGAGAGTGAGATGCCAGCTCCTTTCATTCAGTCAGTAGCTTCAAACATTTCTGGACGTTTTTCAATGGCAAAAATCAATGAATATTGTAAATGCACAAACAGTAATATCTCCACATTGCACGGTGCAATTCTGAAATTTTTAGCTTTTTCCTGTTAATCCTAGCATGATAAAGAAGATTCAAAGAGAGTGAGATGCCAGCTCCTTTCATTCAGTCAGTAGCTTCAAACATTTCTGGTATATGAAAAACATGTTTTTCAATGGCAAAAATCAATGAATATTGTAAATGCACAAACAGTAATATCTCCACATTGCACGGTGCAATTCTGAAATTTTTTGCTTTTTCCTGCTAATCCTAGCATGATAAAGAAGATTCAAAGAGAGTGAGATGCCAGCTCCTTTCATTCAGTCAGTAGCTTCAAACATTTCTGGACGTTTTTCAATGGCAAAAATCAATGAATTTTGTAAATGCACAAACAGTAATATCTCCACATTGCACGGTGCAATTCTGAAATTTTTAGCTTTTTCCTGTTAATCCTAGCATGATAAAGAAGATTCAAAGAGAGTGAGATGCCAGCTCCTTTCATTCAGTCAGTAGCTTCAAACATTTCTGGTATATGAAAAACATGTTTTTCAATGGCAAAAATCAATGAATATTGTAAATGCACAAACAGTAATATCTCCACATTGCACGGTGCAATTCTGAAATTTTTTGCTTTTTCCTGCTAATCCTAGCATGATAAAGAAGATTCAAAGAGAGTGAGATGCCAGCACCTTTCATTCAGTCAGTAGCTTCAAACATTTCTGGTATATGAAAAACATGTTTTTCAATGGCAAAAATCAATGAATATTGTAAATGCACAAACAGTAATATCTCCACATTGCAAGGTGCAATTCTGAAATTTTTAGCTTTTTCCTGTTAATACTAGCATGATAAAGAAGATTCAAAGAGAGTGAGATGCCAGCTCCTTTCATTCAGTCAGTAGCTTCAAACATTTCTGGTATATGAAAAACATGTTTTTCAATGGCAAAAATCAATGAATATTGTAAATGCACAAACAGTAATATCTCCACATTGCACGGTGCAATTCTGAAATTTTTAGCTTTTTCCTGTTAATCCTAGCATGATAAAGAAGATTCAAAGAGAGTGAGATGCCAGCTCCTTTCATTCAGTCAGTAGCTTCAAACATTTCTGGACGTTTTTCAATGGCAAAAATCAATGAATATTGTAAATGCACAAACAGTAATATCTCCACATTGCACGGTGCAATTCTGAAATTTTTTGCTTTTTCCTGTTAATCCTAGCATGATAAAGAAGATTCAAAGAGAGTGAGATGCCAGCTCCTTTCATTCAGTCAGTAGCTTCAAACATTTCTGGTATATGAAAAACATGTTTTTCAATGGCAAAAATCAATGAATATTGTAAATGCACAAACAGTAATATCTCCACATTGCACGGTGCAATTCTGAAATTTTTAGCTTTTTCCTGCTAATCCTAGCATGATAAAGAAGATTCAAAGAGAGTGAGATGCCAGCTCCTTTCATTCAGTCAGTAGCTTCAAACATTTCTGGTATATGAAAAACATGTTTTTCAATGGCAAAAATCAATGAATATTGTAAATGCACAAACAGTAATATCTCCACATTGCACGGTGCAATTCTGAAATTTTTTGCTTTTTCCTGCTAATCCTAGCATGATAAAGAAGATTCAAAGAGAGTGAGATGCCAGCTCCTTTCATTCAGTCAGTAGCTTCAAACATTTCTGGTATATGAAAAACATGTTTTTCAATGGCAAAAATCAATGAATATTGTAAATGCACAAACAGTAATATCTCCACATTGCACGGTGCAATTCTGAAATTTTTAGCTTTTTCCTGTTAATCCTAGCATGATAAAGAAGATTCAAAGAGAGTGAGATGCCAGCTCCTTTCATTCAGTCAGTAGCTTCAAACATTTCTGGACGTTTTTCAATGGCAAAAATCAATGAATATTGTAAATGCACAAACAGTAATATCTCCACATTGCAAGGTGCAATTCTGAAATTTTTTGCTTTTTCCTGCTAATCCTAGCATGATAAAGAAGATTCAAAGAGAGTGAGATGCCAGCTCCTTTCATTCAGTCAGTAGCTTCAAACATTTCTGGTATATGAAAAACATGTTTTTCAATGGCAAAAATCAATGAATATTGTAAATGCACAAACAGTAATATCTCCACATTGCAAGGTGCAATTCTGAAATTTTTAGCTTTTTCCTGTTAATCCTAGCATGATAAAGAAGATTCAAAGAGAGTGAGATGCCAGCTCCTTTCATTCAGTCAGTAGCTTCAAACATTTCTGGACGTTTTTCAATGGCAAAAATCAATGAATATTGTAAATGCACAAACAGTAATATCTCCACATTGCACGGTGCAATTCTGAAATTTTTAGCTTTTTCCTGTTAATCCTAGCATGATAAAGAAGATTCAAAGAGAGTGAGATGCCAGCTCCTTTCATTCAGTCAGTAGCTTCAAACATTTCTGGTATATGAAAAACATGTTTTTCAATGGCAAAAATCAATGAATATTGTAAATGCACAAACAGTAATATCTCCACATTGCACGGTGCAATTCTGAAATTTTTTGCTTTTTCCTGCTAATCCTAGCATGATAAAGAAGATTCAAAGAGAGTGAGATGCCAGCTCCTTTCATTCAGTCAGTAGCTTCAAACATTTCTGGACGTTTTTCAATGGCAAAAATCAATGAATATTGTAAATGCACAAACAGTAATATCTCCACATTGCACGGTGCAATTCTGAAATTTTTAGCTTTTTCCTGTTAATCCTAGCATGATAAAGAAGATTCAAAGAGAGTGAGATGCCAGCTCCTTTCATTCAGTCAGTAGCTTCAAACATTTCTGGTATATGAAAAACATGTTTTTCAATGGCAAAAATCAATGAATATTGTAAATGCACAAACAGTAATATCTCCACATTGCACGGTGCAATTCTGAAATTTTTTGCTTTTTCCTGCTAATCCTAGCATGATAAAGAAGATTCAAAGAGAGTGAGATGCCAGCTCCTTTCATTCAGTCAGTAGCTTCAAACATTTCTGGTATATGAAAAACATGTTTTTCAATGGCAAAAATCAATGAATATTGTAAATGCACAAACAGTAATATCTCCACATTGCAAGGTGCAATTCTGAAATTTTTAGCTTTTTCCTGTTAATCCTAGCATGATAAAGAAGATTCAAAGAGAGTGAGATGCCAGCTCCTTTCATTCAGTCAGTAGCTTCAAACATTTCTGGTATATGAAAAACATGTTTTTCAATGGCAAAAATCAATGAATATTGTAAATGCACAAACAGTAATATCTCCACATTGCACGGTGCAATTCTGAAATTTTTAGCTTTTTCCTGTTAATCCTAGCATGATAAAGAAGATTCAAAGAGAGTGAGATGCCAGCTCCTTTCATTCAGTCAGTAGCTTCAAACATTTCTGGACGTTTTTCAATGGCAAAAATCAATGAATATTGTAAATGCACAAACAGTAATATCTCCACATTGCACGGTGCAATTCTGAAATTTTTTGCTTTTTCCTGTTAATCCTAGCATGATAAAGAAGATTCAAAGAGAGTGAGATGCCAGCTCCTTTCATTCAGTCAGTAGCTTCAAACATTTCTGGTATATGAAAAACATGTTTTTCAATGGCAAAAATCAATGAATATTGTAAATGCACAAACAGTAATATCTCCACATTGCACGGTGCAATTCTGAAATTTTTAGCTTTTTCCTGCTAATCCTAGCATGATAAAGAAGATTCAAAGAGAGTGAGATGCCAGCTCCTTTCATTCAGTCAGTAGCTTCAAACATTTCTGGTATATGAAAAACATGTTTTTCAATGGCAAAAATCAATGAATATTGTAAATGCACAAACAGTAATATCTCCACATTGCAAGGTGCAATTCTGAAATTTTTTGCTTTTTCCTGTTAATCCTAGCATGATAAAGAAGATTCAAAGAGAGTGAGATGCCAGCTCCTTTCATTCAGTCAGTAGCTTCAAACATTTCTGGACGTTTTTCAATGGCAAAAATCAATGAATATTGTAAATGCACAAACAGTAATATCTCCACATTGCACGGTGCAATTCTGAAATTTTTAGCTTTTTCCTGTTAATCCTAGCATGATAAAGAAGATTCAAAGAGAGTGAGATGCCAGCTCCTTTCATTCAGTCAGTAGCTTCAAACATTTCTGGTATATGAAAAACATGTTTTTCAATGGCAAAAATCAATGAATATTGTAAATGCACAAACAGTAATATCTCCACATTGCACGGTGCAATTCTGAAATTTTTTGCTTTTTCCTGCTAATCCTAGCATGATAAAGAAGATTCAAAGAGAGTGAGATGCCAGCTCCTTTCATTCAGTCAGTAGCTTCAAACATTTCTGGACGTTTTTCAATGGCAAAAATCAATGAATATTGTAAATGCACAAACAGTAATATCTCCACATTGCACGGTGCAATTCTGAAATTTTTTGCTTTTTCCTGTTAATCCTAGCATGATAAAGAAGATTCAAAGAGAGTGAGATGCCAGCTCCTTTCATTCAGTCAGTAGCTTCAAACATTTCTGGTATATGAAAAACATGTTTTTCAATGGCAAAAATCAATGAATATTGTAAATGCACAAACAGTAATATCTCCACATTGCACGGTGCAATTCTGAAATTTTTTGCTTTTTCCTGCTAATCCTAGCATGATAAAGAAGATTCAAAGAGAGTGAGATGCCAGCTCCTTTCATTCAGTCAGTAGCTTCAAACATTTCTGGTATATGAAAAACATGTTTTTCAATGGCAAAAATCAATGAATATTGTAAATGCACAAACAGTAATATCTCCACATTGCAAGGTGCAATTCTGAAATTTTTAGCTTTTTCCTGTTAATCCTAGCATGATAAAGAAGATTCAAAGAGAGTGAGATGCCAGCTCCTTTCATTCAGTCAGTAGCTTCAAACATTTCTGGTATATGAAAAACATGTTTTTCAATGGCAAAAATCAATGAATATTGTAAATGCACAAACAGTAATATCTCCACATTGCACGGTGCAATTCTGAAATTTTTAGCTTTTTCCTGTTAATCCTAGCATGATAAAGAAGATTCAAAGAGAGTGAGATGCCAGCTCCTTTCATTCAGTCAGTAGCTTCAAACATTTCTGGACGTTTTTCAATGGCAAAAATCAATGAATATTGTAAATGCACAAACAGTAATATCTCCACATTGCACGGTGCAATTCTGAAATTTTTTGCTTTTTCCTGTTAATCCTAGCATGATAAAGAAGATTCAAAGAGAGTGAGATGCCAGCTCCTTTCATTCAGTCAGTAGCTTCAAACATTTCTGGTATATGAAAAACATGTTTTTCAATGGCAAAAATCAATGAATATTGTAAATGCACAAACAGTAATATCTCCACATTGCACGGTGCAATTCTGAAATTTTTAGCTTTTTCCTGCTAATCCTAGCATGATAAAGAAGATTCAAAGAGAGTGAGATGCCAGCTCCTTTCATTCAGTCAGTAGCTTCAAACATTTCTGGTATATGAAAAACATGTTTTTCAATGGCAAAAATCAATGAATATTGTAAATGCACAAACAGTAATATCTCCACATTGCAAGGTGCAATTCTGAAATTTTTTGCTTTTTCCTGTTAATCCTAGCATGATAAAGAAGATTCAAAGAGAGTGAGATGCCAGCTCCTTTCATTCAGTCAGTAGCTTCAAACATTTCTGGACGTTTTTCAATGGCAAAAATCAATGAATATTGTAAATGCACAAACAGTAATATCTCCACATTGCACGGTGCAATTCTGAAATTTTTAGCTTTTTCCTGTTAATCCTAGCATGATAAAGAAGATTCAAAGAGAGTGAGATGCCAGCTCCTTTCATTCAGTCAGTAGCTTCAAACATTTCTGGTATATGAAAAACATGTTTTTCAATGGCAAAAATCAATGAATATTGTAAATGCACAAACAGTAATATCTCCACATTGCAAGGTGCAATTCTGAAATTTTTTGCTTTTTCCTGTTAATCCTAGCATGATAAAGAAGATTCAAAGAGAGTGAGATGCCAGCTCCTTTCATTCAGTCAGTAGCTTCAAACATTTCTGGTATATGAAAAACATGTTTTTCAATGGCAAAAATCAATGAATATTGTAAATGCACAAACAGTAATATCTCCACATTGCAAGGTGCAATTCTGAAATTTTTAGCTTTTTCCTGTTAATCCTAGCATGATAAAGAAGATTCAAAGAGAGTGAGATGCCAGCTCCTTTCATTCAGTCAGTAGCTTCAAACATTTCTGGTATATGAAAAACATGTTTTTCAATGGCAAAAATCAATGAATATTGTAAATGCACAAACAGTAATATCTCCACATTGCACGGTGCAATTCTGAAATTTTTAGCTTTTTCCTGTTAATCCTAGCATGATAAAGAAGATTCAAAGAGAGTGAGATGCCAGCTCCTTTCATTCAGTCAGTAGCTTCAAACATTTCTGGACGTTTTTCAATGGCAAAAATCAATGAATATTGTAAATGCACAAACAGTAATATCTCCACATTGCACGGTGCAATTCTGAAATTTTTTGCTTTTTCCTGTTAATCCTAGCATGATAAAGAAGATTCAAAGAGAGTGAGATGCCAGCTCCTTTCATTCAGTCAGTAGCTTCAAACATTTCTGGTATATGAAAAACATGTTTTTCAATGGCAAAAATCAATGAATATTGTAAATGCACAAACAGTAATATCTCCACATTGCACGGTGCAATTCTGAAATTTTTAGCTTTTTCCTGCTAATCCTAGCATGATAAAGAAGATTCAAAGAGAGTGAGATGCCAGCTCCTTTCATTCAGTCAGTAGCTTCAAACATTTCTGGTATATGAAAAACATGTTTTTCAATGGCAAAAATCAATGAATATTGTAAATGCACAAACAGTAATATCTCCACATTGCAAGGTGCAATTCTGAAATTTTTTGCTTTTTCCTGTTAATCCTAGCATGATAAAGAAGATTCAAAGAGAGTGAGATGCCAGCTCCTTTCATTCAGTCAGTAGCTTCAAACATTTCTGGACGTTTTTCAATGGCAAAAATCAATGAATATTGTAAATGCACAAACAGTAATATCTCCACATTGCACGGTGCAATTCTGAAATTTTTAGCTTTTTCCTGTTAATCCTAGCATGATAAAGAAGATTCAAAGAGAGTGAGATGCCAGCTCCTTTCATTCAGTCAGTAGCTTCAAACATTTCTGGTATATGAAAAACATGTTTTTCAATGGCAAAAATCAATGAATATTGTAAATGCACAAACAGTAATATCTCCACATTGCAAGGTGCAATTCTGAAATTTTTTGCTTTTTCCTGTTAATCCTAGCATGATAAAGAAGATTCAAAGAGAGTGAGATGCCAGCTCCTTTCATTCAGTCAGTAGCTTCAAACATTTCTGGACGTTTTTCAATGGCAAAAATCAATGAATATTGTAAATGCACAAACAGTAATATCTCCACATTGCACGGTGCAATTCTGAAATTTTTAGCTTTTTCCTGTTAATCCTAGCATGATAAAGAAGATTCAAAGAGAGTGAGATGCCAGCTCCTTTCATTCAGTCAGTAGCTTCAAACATTTCTGGTATATGAAAAACATGTTTTTCAATGGCAAAAATCAATGAATATTGTAAATGCACAAACAGTAATATCTCCACATTGCACGGTGCAATTCTGAAATTTTTTGCTTTTTCCTGCTAATCCTAGCATGATAAAGAAGATTCAAAGAGAGTGAGATGCCAGCTCCTTTCATTCAGTCAGTAGCTTCAAACATTTCTGGTATATGAAAAACATGTTTTTCAATGGCAAAAATCAATGAATATTGTAAATGCACAAACAGTAATATCTCCACATTGCACGGTGCAATTCTGAAATTTTTAGCTTTTTCCTGCTAATCCTAGCATGATAAAGAAGATTCAAAGAGAGTGAGATGCCAGCTCCTTTCATTCAGTCAGTAGCTTCAAACATTTCTGGTATATGAAAAACATGTTTTTCAATGGCAAAAATCAATGAATATTGTAAATGCACAAACAGTAATATCTCCACATTGCACGGTGCAATTCTGAAATTTTTAGCTTTTTCCTGTTAATCCTAGCATGATAAAGAAGATTCAAAGAGAGTGAGATGCCAGCTCCTTTCATTCAGTCAGTAGCTTCAAACATTTCTGGACGTTTTTCAATGGCAAAAATCAATGAATATTGTAAATGCACAAACAGTAATATCTCCACATTGCACGGTGCAATTCTGAAATTTTTTGCTTTTTCCTGTTAATCCTAGCATGATAAAGAAGATTCAAAGAGAGTGAGATGCCAGCTCCTTTCATTCAGTCAGTATCTTCAAACATTTCTGGTATATGAAAAACATGTTTTTCAATGGCAAAAATCAATGAATATTGTAAATGCACAAACAGTAATATCTCCACATTGCACGGTGCAATTCTGAAATTTTTAGCTTTTTCCTGTTAATCCTAGCATGATAAAGAAGATTCAAAGAGAGTGAGATGCCAGCTCCTTTCATTCAGTCAGTAGCTTCAAACATTTCTGGACGTTTTTCAATGGCAAAAATCAATGAATATTGTAAATGCACAAACAGTAATATCTCCACATTGCAAGGTGCAATTCTGAAATTTTTAGCTTTTTCCTGTTAATTCTAGCATGATAAAGAAGATTCAAAGAGAGTGAGATGCCAGCTCCTTTCATTCAGTCAGTAGCTTCAAACATTTCTGGTATATGAAAAACATGTTTTTCAATGGCAAAAATCAATGAATATTGTAAATGCACAAACAGTAATATCTCCACATTGCACGGTGCAATTCTGAAATTTTTAGCTTTTTCCTGTTAATCCTAGCATGATAAAGAAGATTCAAAGAGAGTGAGATGCCAGCTCCTTTCATTCAGTCAGTAGCTTCAAACATTTCTGGTATATGAAAAACATGTTTTTCAATGGCAAAAATCAATGAATATTGTAAATGCACAAACAGTAATATCTCCACATTGCAAGGTGCAATTCTGAAATTTTTAGCTTTTTCCTGCTAATCCTAGCATGATAAAGAAGATTCAAAGAGAGTGAGATGCCAGCTCCTTTCATTCAGTCAGTAGCTTCAAACATTTCTGGTATATGAAAAACATGTTTTTCAATGGCAAAAATCAATGAATATTGTAAATGCACAAACAGTAATATCTCCACATTGCAAGGTGCAATTCTGAAATTTTTTGCTTTTTCCTGCTAATCCTAGCATGATAAAGAAGATTCAAAGAGAGTGAGATGCCAGCTCCTTTCATTCAGTCAGTAGCTTCAAACATTTCTGGTATATGAAAAACATGTTTTTCAATGGCAAAAATCAATGAATATTGTAAATGCACAAACAGTAATATCTCCACATTGCACGGTGCAATTCTGAAATTTTTAGCTTTTTCCTGTTAATCCTAGCATGATAAAGAAGATTCAAAGAGAGTGAGATGCCAGCTCCTTTCATTCAGTCAGTAGCTTCAAACATCTCTGGACGTTTTTCAATGGCAAAAATCAATGAATATTGTAAATGCACAAACAGTAATATCTCCACATTGCACGGTGCAATTCTGAAATTTTTAGCTTTTTCCTGTTAATCCTAGCATGATAAAGAAGATTCAAAGAGAGTGAGATGCCAGCTCCTTTCATTCAGTCAGTAGCTTCAAACATTTCTGGTATATGAAAAACATGTTTTTCAATGGCAAAAATCAATGAATATTGTAAATGCACAAACAGTAATATCTCCACATTGCACGGTGCAATTCTGAAATTTTTAGCTTTTTCCTGTTAATCCTAGCATGATAAAGAAGATTCAAAGAGAGTGAGATGCCAGCTCCTTTCATTCAGTCAGTAGCTTCAAACATTTCTGGACGTTTTTCAATGGCAAAAATCAATGAATATTGTAAATGCACAAACAGTAATATCTCCACATTGCACGGTGCAATTCTGAAATTTTTTGCTTTTTCCTGCTAATCCTAGCATGATAAAGAAGATTCAAAGAGAGTGAGATGCCAGCTCCTTTCATTCAGTCAGTAGCTTCAAACATTTCTGGTATATGAAAAACATGTTTTTCAATGGCAAAAATCAATGAATATTGTAAATGCACAAACAGTAATATCTCCACATTGCACGGTGCAATTCTGAAATTTTTTGCTTTTTCCTGTTAATCCTAGCATGATAAAGAAGATTCAAAGAGAGTGAGATGCCAGCTCCTTTCATTCAGTCAGTAGCTTCAAACATTTCTGGACGTTTTTCAATGGCAAAAATCAATGAATATTGTAAATGCACAAACAGTAATATCTCCACATTGCACGGTGCAATTCTGAAATTTTTAGCTTTTTCCTGTTAATCCTAGCATGATAAAGAAGATTCAAAGAGAGTGAGATGCCAGCTCCTTTCATTCAGTCAGTAGCTTCAAACATTTCTGGTATATGAAAAACATGTTTTTCAATGGCAAAAATCAATGAATATTGTAAATGCACAAACAGTAATATCTCCACATTGCAAGGTGCAATTCTGAAATTTTTAGCTTTTTCCTGCTAATCCTAGCATGATAAAGAAGATTCAAAGAGAGTGAGATGCCAGCTCCTTTCATTCAGTCAGTAGCTTCAAACATTTCTGGTATATGAAAAACATGTTTTTCAATGGCAAAAATCAATGAATATTGTAAATGCACAAACAGTAATATCTCCACATTGCAAGGTGCAATTCTGAAATTTTTAGCTTTTTCCTGCTAATCCTAGCATGATAAAGAAGATTCAAAGAGAGTGAGATGCCAGCTCCTTTCATTCAGTCAGTAGCTTCAAACATTTCTGGACGTTTTTCAATGGCAAAAATCAATGAATATTGTAAATGCACAAACAGTAATATCTCCACATTGCACGGTGCAATTCTGAAATTTTTAGCTTTTTCCTGTTAATCCTAGCATGATAAAGAAGATTCAAAGAGAGTGAGATGCCAGCTCCTTTCATTCAGTCAGTAGCTTCAAACATTTCTGGTATATGAAAAACATGTTTTTCAATGGCAAAAATCAATGAATATTGTAAATGCACAAACAGTAATATCTCCACATTGCACGGTGCAATTCTGAAATTTTTTGCTTTTTCCTGCTAATCCTAGCATGATAAAGAAGATTCAAAGAGAGTGAGATGCCAGCTCCTTTCATTCAGTCAGTAGCTTCAAACATTTCTGGTATATGAAAAACATGTTTTTCAATGGCAAAAATCAATGAATATTGTAAATGCACAAACAGTAATATCTCCACATTGCACGGTGCAATTCTGAAATTTTTAGCTTTTTCCTGTTAATCCTAGCATGATAAAGAAGATTCAAAGAGAGTGAGATGCCAGCTCCTTTCATTCAGTCAGTAGCTTCAAACATTTCTGGACGTTTTTCAATGGCAAAAATCAATGAATATTGTAAATGCACAAACAGTAATATCTCCACATTGCAAGGTGCAATTCTGAAATTTTTTGCTTTTTCCTGCTAATCCTAGCATGATAAAGAAGATTCAAAGAGAGTGAGATGCCAGCTCCTTTCATTCAGTCAGTAGCTTCAAACATTTCTGGTATATGAAAAACATGTTTTTCAATGGCAAAAATCAATGAATATTGTAAATGCACAAACAGTAATATCTCCACATTGCAAGGTGCAATTCTGAAATTTTTAGCTTTTTCCTGTTAATCCTAGCATGATAAAGAAGATTCAAAGAGAGTGAGATGCCAGCTCCTTTCATTCAGTCAGTAGCTTCAAACATTTCTGGACGTTTTTCAATGGCAAAAATCAATGAATATTGTAAATGCACAAACAGTAATATCTCCACATTGCACGGTGCAATTCTGAAATTTTTAGCTTTTTCCTGTTAATCCTAGCATGATAAAGAAGATTCAAAGAGAGTGAGATGCCAGCTCCTTTCATTCAGTCAGTAGCTTCAAACATTTCTGGTATATGAAAAACATGTTTTTCAATGGCAAAAATCAATGAATATTGTAAATGCACAAACAGTAATATCTCCACATTGCACGGTGCAATTCTGAAATTTTTTGCTTTTTCCTGCTAATCCTAGCATGATAAAGAAGATTCAAAGAGAGTGAGATGCCAGCTCCTTTCATTCAGTCAGTAGCTTCAAACATTTCTGGACGTTTTTCAATGGCAAAAATCAATGAATATTGTAAATGCACAAACAGTAATATCTCCACATTGCACGGTGCAATTCTGAAATTTTTAGCTTTTTCCTGTTAATCCTAGCATGATAAAGAAGATTCAAAGAGAGTGAGATGCCAGCTCCTTTCATTCAGTCAGTAGCTTCAAACATTTCTGGTATATGAAAAACATGTTTTTCAATGGCAAAAATCAATGAATATTGTAAATGCACAAACAGTAATATCTCCACATTGCACGGTGCAATTCTGAAATTTTTTGCTTTTTCCTGCTAATCCTAGCATGATAAAGAAGATTCAAAGAGAGTGAGATGCCAGCTCCTTTCATTCAGTCAGTAGCTTCAAACATTTCTGGTATATGAAAAACATGTTTTTCAATGGCAAAAATCAATGAATATTGTAAATGCACAAACAGTAATATCTCCACATTGCAAGGTGCAATTCTGAAATTTTTAGCTTTTTCCTGTTAATCCTAGCATGATAAAGAAGATTCAAAGAGAGTGAGATGCCAGCTCCTTTCATTCAGTCAGTAGCTTCAAACATTTCTGGTATATGAAAAACATGTTTTTCAATGGCAAAAATCAATGAATATTGTAAATGCACAAACAGTAATATCTCCACATTGCACGGTGCAATTCTGAAATTTTTAGCTTTTTCCTGTTAATCCTAGCATGATAAAGAAGATTCAAAGAGAGTGAGATGCCAGCTCCTTTCATTCAGTCAGTAGCTTCAAACATTTCTGGACGTTTTTCAATGGCAAAAATCAATGAATATTGTAAATGCACAAACAGTAATATCTCCACATTGCACGGTGCAATTCTGAAATTTTTTGCTTTTTCCTGTTAATCCTAGCATGATAAAGAAGATTCAAAGAGAGTGAGATGCCAGCTCCTTTCATTCAGTCAGTAGCTTCAAACATTTCTGGTATATGAAAAACATGTTTTTCAATGGCAAAAATCAATGAATATTGTAAATGCACAAACAGTAATATCTCCACATTGCACGGTGCAATTCTGAAATTTTTAGCTTTTTCCTGCTAATCCTAGCATGATAAAGAAGATTCAAAGAGAGTGAGATGCCAGCTCCTTTCATTCAGTCAGTAGCTTCAAACATTTCTGGTATATGAAAAACATGTTTTTCAATGGCAAAAATCAATGAATATTGTAAATGCACAAACAGTAATATCTCCACATTGCAAGGTGCAATTCTGAAATTTTTTGCTTTTTCCTGTTAATCCTAGCATGATAAAGAAGATTCAAAGAGAGTGAGATGCCAGCTCCTTTCATTCAGTCAGTAGCTTCAAACATTTCTGGACGTTTTTCAATGGCAAAAATCAATGAATATTGTAAATGCACAAACAGTAATATCTCCACATTGCACGGTGCAATTCTGAAATTTTTAGCTTTTTCCTGTTAATCCTAGCATGATAAAGAAGATTCAAAGAGAGTGAGATGCCAGCTCCTTTCATTCAGTCAGTAGCTTCAAACATTTCTGGTATATGAAAAACATGTTTTTCAATGGCAAAAATCAATGAATATTGTAAATGCACAAACAGTAATATCTCCACATTGCAAGGTGCAATTCTGAAATTTTTTGCTTTTTCCTGTTAATCCTAGCATGATAAAGAAGATTCAAAGAGAGTGAGATGCCAGCTCCTTTCATTCAGTCAGTAGCTTCAAACATTTCTGGACGTTTTTCAATGGCAAAAATCAATGAATATTGTAAATGCACAAACAGTAATATCTCCACATTGCACGGTGCAATTCTGAAATTTTTAGCTTTTTCCTGTTAATCCTAGCATGATAAAGAAGATTCAAAGAGAGTGAGATGCCAGCTCCTTTCATTCAGTCAGTAGCTTCAAACATTTCTGGTATATGAAAAACATGTTTTTCAATGGCAAAAATCAATGAATATTGTAAATGCACAAACAGTAATATCTCCACATTGCAAGGTGCAATTCTGAAATTTTTTGCTTTTTCCTGTTAATCCTAGCATGATAAAGAAGATTCAAAGAGAGTGAGATGCCAGCTCCTTTCATTCAGTCAGTAGCTTCAAACATTTCTGGTATATGAAAAACATGTTTTTCAATGGCAAAAATCAATGAATATTGTAAATGCACAAACAGTAATATCTCCACATTGCACGGTGCAATTCTGAAATTTTTTGCTTTTTCCTGCTAATCCTAGCATGATAAAGAAGATTCAAAGAGAGTGAGATGCCAGCTCCTTTCATTCAGTCAGTAGCTTCAAACATTTCTGGTATATGAAAAACATGTTTTTCAATGGCAAAAATCAATGAATATTGTAAATGCACAAACAGTAATATCTCCACATTGCACGGTGCAATTCTGAAATTTTTAGCTTTTTCCTGCTGATCCTAGCATGATAAAGAAGATTCAAAGAGAGTGAGATGCCAGCTCCTTTCATTCAGTCAGTAGCTTCAAACATTTCTGGTATATGAAAAACATGTTTTTCAATGGCAAAAATCAATGAATATTGTAAATGCACAAACAGTAATATCTCCACATTGCACGGTGCAATTCTGAAATTTTTAGCTTTTTCCTGTTAATCCTAGCATGATAAAGAAGATTCAAAGAGAGTGAGATGCCAGCTCCTTTCATTCAGTCAGTAGCTTCAAACATTTCTGGACGTTTTTCAATGGCAAAAATCAATGAATATTGTAAATGCACAAACAGTAATATCTCCACATTGCAAGGTGCAATTCTGAAATTTTTAGCTTTTTCCTGTTAATCCTAGCATGATAAAGAAGATTCAAAGAGAGTGAGATGCCAGCTCCTTTCATTCAGTCAGTAGCTTCAAACATTTCTGGTATATGAAAAACATGTTTTTCAATGGCAAAAATCAATGAATATTGTAAATGCACAAACAGTAATATCTCCACATTGCACGGTGCAATTCTGAAATTTTTAGCTTTTTCCTGTTAATCCTAGCATGATAAAGAAGATTCAAAGAGAGTGAGATGCCAGCTCCTTTCATTCAGTCAGTAGCTTCAAACATTTCTGGACGTTTTTCAATGGCAAAAATCAATGAATATTGTAAATGCACAAACAGTAATATCTCCACATTGCACGGTGCAATTCTGAAATTTTTTGCTTTTTCCTGCTAATCCTAGCATGATAAAGAAGATTCAAAGAGAGTGAGATGCCAGCTCCTTTCATTCAGTCAGTAGCTTCAAACATTTCTGGTATATGAAAAACATGTTTTTCAATGGCAAAAATCAATGAATATTGTAAATGCACAAACAGTAATATCTCCACATTGCACGGTGCAATTCTGAAATTTTTAGCTTTTTCCTGTTAATCCTAGCATGATAAAGAAGATTCAAAGAGAGTGAGATGCCAGCTCCTTTCATTCAGTCAGTAGCTTCAAACATTTCTGGTATATGAAAAACATGTTTTTCAATGGCAAAAATCAATGAATATTGTAAATGCACAAACAGTAATATCTCCTCATTGCACGGTGCAATTCTGAAATTTTTTGCTTTTTCCTGCTAATCCTAGCATGATAAAGAAGATTCAAAGAGAGTGAGATGCCAGCTCCTTTCATTCAGTCAGTAGCTTCAAACATTTCTGGTATATGAAAAACATGTTTTTCAACGGCAAAAATCAATGAATATTGTAAATGCACAAACAGTAATATCTCCACATTGCACGGTGCAATTCTGAAATTTTTAGCTTTTTCCTGTTAATCCTAGCATGATAAAGAAGATTCAAAGAGAGTGAGATGCCAGCTCCTTTCATTCAGTCAGTAGCTTCAAACATTTCTGGTATATGAAAAACATGTTTTTCAATGGCAAAAATCAATGAATATTGTAAATGCACAAACAGTAATATCTCCACATTGCACGGTGCAATTCTGAAATTTTTAGCTTTTTCCTGTTAATCCTAGCATGATAAAGAAGATTCAAAGAGAGTGAGATGCCAGCTCCTTTCATTCAGTCAGTAGCTTCAAACATTTCTGGACGTTTTTCAATGGCAAAAATCAATGAATATTGTAAATGCACAAACAGTAATATCTCCACATTGCAAGGTGCAATTCTGAAATTTTTAGCTTTTTCCTGTTAATCCTAGCATGATAAAGAAGATTCAAAGAGAGTGAGATGCCAGCTCCTTTCATTCAGTCAGTAGCTTCAAACATTTCTGGTATATGAAAAACATGTTTTTCAATGGCAAAAATCAATGAATATTGTAAATGCACAAACAGTAATATCTCCACATTGCACGGTGCATTTCTGAAATTTTTAGCTTTTTCCTGTTAATCCTAGCATGATAAAGAAGATTCAAAGAGAGTGAGATGCCAGCTCCTTTCATTCAGTCAGTAGCTTCAAACATTTCTGGACGTTTTTCAATGGCAAAAATCAATGAATATTGTAAATGCACAAACAGTAATATCTCCACATTGCACGGTGCAATTCTGAAATTTTTTGCTTTTTCCTGCTAATCCTAGCATGATAAAGAAGATTCAAAGAGAGTGAGATGCCAGCTCCTTTCATTCAGTCAGTAGCTTCAAACATTTCTGGTATATGAAAAACATGTTTTTCAATGGCAAAAATCAATGAATATTGTAAATGCACAAACAGTAATATCTCCACATTGCAAGGTGCAATTCTGAAATTTTTTGCTTTTTCCTGTTAATCCTAGCATGATAAAGAAGATTCAAAGAGAGTGAGATGCCAGCTCCTTTCATTCAGTCAGTAGCTTCAAACATTTCTGGTATATGAAAAACATGTTTTTCAATGGCAAAAATCAATGAATATTGTAAATGCACAAACAGTAATATCTCCACATTGCAAGGTGCAATTCTGAAATTTTTTGCTTTTTCCTGCTAATCCTAGCATGATAAAGAAGATTCAAAGAGAGTGAGATGCCAGCTCCTTTCATTCAGTCAGTAGCTTCAAACATTTCTGGTATATGAAAAACATGTTTTTCAATGGCAAAAATCAATGAATATTGTAAATGCACAAACAGTAATATCTCCACATTGCACGGTGCAATTCTGAAATTTTTAGCTTTTTCCTGTTAATCCTAGCATGATAAAGAAGATTCAAAGAGAGTGAGATGCCAGCTCCTTTCATTCAGTCAGTAGCTTCAAACATTTCTGGTATATGAAAAACATGTTTTTCAATGGCAAAAATCAATGAATATTGTAAATGCACAAACAGTAATATCTCCACATTGCAAGGTGCAATTCTGAAATTTTTTGCTTTTTCCTGCTAATCCTAGCATGATAAAGAAGATTCAAAGAGAGTGAGATGCCAGCTCCTTTCATTCAGTCAGTAGCTTCAAACATTTCTGGTATATGAAAAACATGTTTTTCAATGGCAAAAATCAATGAATATTGTAAATGCACAAACAGTAATATCTCCACATTGCACGGTGCAATTCTGAAATTTTTAGCTTTTTCCTGTTAATCCTAGCATGATAAAGAAGATTCAAAGAGAGTGAGATGCCAGCTCCTTTCATTCAGTCAGTAGCTTCAAACATTTCTGGTATATGAAAAACATGTTTTTCAATGGCAAAAATCAATGAATATTGTAAATGCACAAACAGTAATATCTCCACATTGCAAGGTGCAATTCTGAAATTTTTTGCTTTTTCCTGCTAATCCTAGCATGATAAAGAAGATTCAAAGAGAGTGAGATGCCAGCTCCTTTCATTCAGTCAGTAGCTTCAAACATTTCTGGTATATGAAAAACATGTTTTTCAATGGCAAAAATCAATGAATATTGTAAATGCACAAACAGTAATATCTCCACATTGCACGGTGCAATTCTGAAATTTTTAGCTTTTTCCTGTTAATCCTAGCATGATAAAGAAGATTCAAAGAGAGTGAGATGCCAGCTCCTTTCATTCAGTCAGTAGCTTCAAACATTTCTGGTATATGAAAAACATGTTTTTCAATGGCAAAAATCAATGAATATTGTAAATGCACAAACAGTAATATCTCCACATTGCAAGGTGCAATTCTGAAATTTTTTGCTTTTTCCTGCTAATCCTAGCATGATAAAGAAGATTCAAAGAGAGTGAGATGCCAGCTCCTTTCATTCAGTCAGTAGCTTCAAACATTTCTGGTATATGAAAAACATGTTTTTCAATGGCAAAAATCAATGAATATTGTAAATGCACAAACAGTAATATCTCCACATTGCAAGGTGCAATTCTGAAATTTTTTGCTTTTTCCTGCTAATCCTAGCATGATAAAGAAGATTCAAAGAGAGTGAGATGCCAGCTCCTTTCATTCAGTCAGTAGCTTCAAACATTTCTGGTATATGAAAAACATGTTTTTCAATGGCAAAAATCAATGAATATTGTAAATGCACAAACAGTAATATCTCCACATTGCACAGTGCAATTCTGAAATTTTTAGCTTTTTCCTGTTAATCCTAGCATGATAAAGAAGATTCAAAGAGAGTGAGATGCCAGCTCCTTTCATTCAGTCAGTAGCTTCAAACATTTCTGGACGTTTTTCAATGGCAAAAATCAATGAATATTGTAAATGCACAAACAGTAATATCTCCACATTGCACGGTGCAATTCTGAAATTTTTTGCTTTTTCCTGTTAATCCTAGCATGATAAAGAAGATTCAAAGAGAGTGAGATGCCAGCTCCTTTCATTCAGTCAGTAGCTTCAAACATTTCTGGACGTTTTTCAATGGCAAAAATCAATGAATATTGTAAATGCACAAACAGTAATATCTCCACATTGCACGGTGCAATTCTGAAATTTTTTGCTTTTTCCTGTTAATCCTAGCATGATAAAGAAGATTCAAAGAGAGTGAGATGCCAGCTCCTTTCATTCAGTCAGTAGCTTCAAACATTTCTGGTATATGAAAAACATGTTTTTCAATGGCAAAAATCAATGAATATTGTAAATGCACAAACAGTAATATCTCCACATTGCAAGGTGCAATTCTGAAATTTTTAGCTTTTTCCTGTTAATCCTAGCATGATAAAGAAGATTCAAAGAGAGTGAGATGCCAGCTCCTTTCATTCAGTCAGTAGCTTCAAACATTTCTGGTATATGAAAAACATGTTTTTCAATGGCAAAAATCAATGAATATTGTAAATGCACAAACAGTAATATCTCCACATTGCACGGTGCAATTCTGAAATTTTTTGCTTTTTCCTGTTAATCCTAGCATGATAAAGAAGATTCAAAGAGAGTGAGATGCCAGCTCCTTTCATTCAGTCAGTAGCTTCAAACATTTCTGGTATATGAAAAACATGTTTTTCAATGGCAAAAATCAATGAATATTGTAAATGCACAAACAGTAATATCTCCACATTGCACGGTGCAATTCTGAAATTTTTTGCTTTTTCCTGTTAATCCTAGCATGATAAAGAAGATTCAAAGAGAGTGAGATGCCAGCTCCTTTCATTCAGTCAGTAGCTTCAAACATTTCTGGTATATGAAAAACATGTTTTTCAATGGCAAAAATCAATGAATATTGTAAATGCACAAACAGTAATATCTCCACATTGCAAGGTGCAATTCTGAAATTTTTAGCTTTTTCCTGTTAATCCTAGCATGATAAAGAAGATTCAAAGAGAGTGAGATGCCAGCTCCTTTCATTCAGTCAGTAGCTTCAAACATTTCTGGTATATGAAAAACATGTTTTTCAATGGCAAAAATCAATGAATATTGTAAATGCACAAACAGTAATATCTCCACATTGCAAGGTGCAATTCTGAAATTTTTAGCTTTTTCCTGTTAATCCTAGCATGATAAAGAAGATTCAAAGAGAGTGAGATGCCAGCTCCTTTCATTCAGTCAGTAGCTTCAAACATTTCTGGACGTTTTTCAATGGCAAAAATCAATGAATATTGTAAATGCACAAACAGTAATATCTCCACATTGCAAGGTGCAATTCTGAAATTTTTAGCTTTTTCCTGTTAATCCTAGCATGATAAAGAAGATTCAAAGAGAGTGAGATGCCAGCTCCTTTCATTCAGTCAGTAGCTTCAAACATTTCTGGTATATGAAAAACATGTTTTTCAATGGCAAAAATCAATGAATATTGTAAATGCACAAACAGTAATATCTCCACATTGCACGGTGCAATTCTGAAATTTTTTGCTTTTTCCTGCTAATCCTAGCATGATAAAGAAGATTCAAAGAGAGTGAGATGCCAGCTCCTTTCATTCAGTCAGTAGCTTCAAACATTTCTGGTATATGAAAAACATGTTTTTCAATGGCAAAAATCAATGAATATTGTAAATGCACAAACAGTAATATCTCCACATTGCACGGTGCAATTCTGAAATTTTTAGCTTTTTCCTGTTAATCCTAGCATGATAAAGAAGATTCAAAGAGAGTGAGATGCCAGCTCCTTTCATTCAGTCAGTAGCTTCAAACATTTCTGGTATATGAAAAACATGTTTTTCAATGGCAAAAATCAATGAATATTGTAAATGCACAAACAGTAATATCTCCACATTGCAAGGTGCAATTCTGAAATTTTTAGCTTTTTCCTGTTAATCCTAGCATGATAAAGAAGATTCAAAGAGAGTGAGATGCCAGCTCCTTTCATTCAGTCAGTAGCTTCAAACATTTCTGGTATATGAAAAACATGTTTTTCAATGGCAAAAATCAATGAATATTGTAAATGCACAAACAGTAATATCTCCACATTGCACGGTGCAATTCTGAAATTTTTTGCTTTTTCCTGTTAATCCTAGCATGATAAAGAAGATTCAAAGAGAGTGAGATGCCAGCTCCTTTCATTCAGTCAGTAGCTTCAAACATTTCTGGACGTTTTTCAATGGCAAAAATCAATGAATATTGTAAATGCACAAACAGTAATATCTCCACATTGCACGGTGCAATTCTGAAATTTTTTGCTTTTTCCTGCTAATCCTAGCATGATAAAGAAGATTCAAAGAGAGTGAGATGCCAGCTCCTTTCATTCAGTCAGTAGCTTCAAACATTTCTGGTATATGAAAAACATGTTTTTCAATGGCAAAAATCAATGAATATTGTAAATGCACAAACAGTAATATCTCCACATTGCACGGTGCAATTCTGAAATTTTTAGCTTTTTCCTGTTAATCCTAGCATGATAAAGAAGATTCAAAGAGAGTGAGATGCCAGCTCCTTTCATTCAGTCAGTAGCTTCAAACATTTCTGGACGTTTTTCAATGGCAAAAATCAATGAATATTGTAAATGCACAAACAGTAATATCTCCACATTGCAAGGTGCAATTCTGAAATTTTTAGCTTTTTCCTGTTAATCCTAGCATGATAAAGAAGATTCAAAGAGAGTGAGATGCCAGCTCCTTTCATTCAGTCAGTAGCTTCAAACATTTCTGGTATATGAAAAACATGTTTTTCAATGGCAAAAATCAATGAATATTGTAAATGCACAAACAGTAATATCTCCACATTGCACGGTGCAATTCTGAAATTTTTTGCTTTTTCCTGCTAATCCTAGCATGTTAAAGAAGATTCAAAGAGAGTGAGATGCCAGCTCCTTTCATTCAGTCAGTAGCTTCAAACATTTCTGGTATATGAAAAACATGTTTTTCAATGGCAAAAATCAATGAATATTGTAAATGCACAAACAGTAATATCTCCACATTGCACGGTGCAATTCTGAAATTTTTAGCTTTTTCCTGTTAATCCTAGCATGATAAAGAAGATTCAAAGAGAGTGAGATGCCAGCTCCTTTCATTCAGTCAGTAGCTTCAAACATTTCTGGTATATGAAAAACATGTTTTTCAATGGCAAAAATCAATGAATATTGTAAATGCACAAACAGTAATATCTCCACATTGCAAGGTGCAATTCTGAAATTTTTAGCTTTTTCCTGTTAATCCTAGCATGATAAAGAAGATTCAAAGAGAGTGAGATGCCAGCTCCTTTCATTCAGTCAGTAGCTTCAAACATTTCTGGTATATGAAAAACATGTTTTTCAATGGCAAAAATCAATGAATATTGTAAATGCACAAACAGTAATATCTCCACATTGCACGGTGCAATTCTGAAATTTTTTGCTTTTTCCTGTTAATCCTAGCATGATAAAGAAGATTCAAAGAGAGTGAGATTCCAGCTCCTTTCATTCAGTCAGTAGCTTCAAACATTTCTGGACGTTTTTCAATGGCAAAAATCAATGAATATTGTAAATGCACAAACAGTAATATCTCCACATTGCACGGTGCAATTCTGAAATTTTTTGCTTTTTCCTGCTAATCCTAGCATGATAAAGAAGATTCAAAGAGAGTGAGATGCCAGCTCCTTTCATTCAGTCAGTAGCTTCAAACATTTCTGGTATATGAAAAACATGTTTTTCAATGGCAAAAATCAATGAATATTGTAAATGCACAAACAGTAATATCTCCACATTGCACGGTGCAATTCTGAAATTTTTAGCTTTTTCCTGTTAATCCTAGCATGATAAAGAAGATTCAAAGAGAGTGAGATGCCAGCTCCTTTCATTCAGTCAGTAGCTTCAAACATTTCTGGTATATGAAAAACATGTTTTTCAATGGCAAAAATCAATGAATATTGTAAATGCACAAACAGTAATATCTCCACATTGCAAGGTGCAATTCTGAAATTTTTAGCTTTTTCCTGTTAATCCTAGCATGATAAAGAAGATTCAAAGAGAGTGAGATGCCAGCTCCTTTCATTCAGTCAGTAGCTTCAAACATTTCTGGTATATGAAAAACATGTTTTTCAATGGCAAAAATCAATGAATATTGTAAATGCACAAACAGTAATATCTCCACATTGCACGGTGCAATTCTGAAATTTTTTGCTTTTTCCTGCTAATCCTAGCATGATAAAGAAGATTCAAAGAGAGTGAGATGCCAGCTCCTTTCATTCAGTCAGTAGCTTCAAACATTTCTGGTATATGAAAAACATGTTTTTCAATGGCAAAAATCAATGAATATTGTAAATGCACAAACAGTAATATCTCCACATTGCACGGTGCAATTCTGAAATTTTTAGCTTTTTCCTGTTAATCCTAGCATGATAAAGAAGATTCAAAGAGAGTGAGATGCCAGCTCCTTTCATTCAGTCAGTAGCTTCAAACATTTCTGGTATATGAAAAACATGTTTTTCAATGGCAAAAATCAATGAATATTGTAAATGCACAAACAGTAATATCTCCACATTGCAAGGTGCAATTCTGAAATTTTTAGCTTTTTCCTGTTAATCCTAGCATGATAAAGAAGATTCAAAGAGAGTGAGATGCCAGCTCCTTTCATTCAGTCAGTAGCTTCAAACATTTCTGGTATATGAAAAACATGTTTTTCAATGGCAAAAATCAATGAATATTGTAAATGCACAAACAGTAATATCTCCACATTGCACGGTGCAATTCTGAAATTTTTTGCTATTTCCTGTTAATCCTAGCATGATAAAGAAGATACAAAGAGAGTGAGATGCCAGCTCCTTTCATTCAGTCAGTAGCTTCAAACATTTCTGGACGTTTTTCAATGGCAAAAATCAATGAATATTGTAAATGCACAAACAGTAATATCTCCACATTGCACGGTGCAATTCTGAAATTTTTTGCTTTTTCCTGTTAATCCTAGCATGATAAAGAAGATTCAAAGAGAGTGAGATGCCAGCTCCTTTCATTCAGTCAGTAGCTTCAAACATTTCTGGTATATGAAAAACATGTTTTTCAATGGCAAAAATCAATGAATATTGTAAATGCACAAACAGTAATATCTCCACATTGCACGGTGCAATTCTGAAATTTTTAGCTTTTTCCTGTTAATCCTAGCATGATAAAGAAGATTCAAAGAGAGTGAGATGCCAGCTCCTTTCATTCAGTCAGTAGCTTCAAACATTTCTGGTATATGAAAAACATGTTTTTCAATGGCAAAAATCAATGAATATTGTAAATGCACAAACAGTAATATCTCCACATTGCACGGTGCAATTCTGAAATTTTTTGCTTTTTCCTGTTAATCCTAGCATGATAAAGAAGATTCAAAGAGAGTGAGATGCCAGCTCCTTTCATTCAGTCAGTAGCTTCAAACATTTCTGGACGTTTTTCAATGGCAAAAATCAATGAATATTGTAAATGCACAAACAGTAATATCTCCACATTGCACGGTGCAATTCTGAAATTTTTTGCTTTTTCCTGTTAATCCTAGCATGATAAAGAAGATTCAAAGAGAGTGAGATGCCAGCTCCTTTCATTCAATCAGTAGCTTCAAACATTTCTGGTATATGAAAAACATGTTTTTCAATGGCAAAAATCAATGAATATTGTAAATGCACAAACAGTAATATCTCCACATTGCAAGGTGCAATTCTGAAATTTTTAGCTTTTTCCTGTTAATCCTAGCATGATAAAGAAGATTCAAAGAGAGTGAGATGCCAGCTCCTTTCATTCAGTCAGTAGCTTCAAACATTTCTGGTATATGAAAAACATGTTTTTCAATGGCAAAAATCAATGAATATTGTAAATGCACAAACAGTAATATCTCCACATTGCACGGTGCAATTCTGAAATTTTTTGCTTTTTCCTGCTAATCCTAGCATGATAAAGAAGATTCAAAGAGAGTGAGATGCCAGCTCCTTTCATTCAGTCAGTAGCTTCAAACATTTCTGGTATATGAAAAACATGTTTTTCAATGGCAAAAATCAATGAATATTGTAAATGCACAAACAGTAATATCTCCACATTGCACGGTGCAATTCTGAAATTTTTAGCTTTTTCCTGTTAATCCTAGCATGATAAAGAAGATTCAAAGAGAGTGAGATGCCAGCTCCTTTCATTCAGTCAGTAGCTTCAAACATTTCTGGTATATGAAAAACATGTTTTTCAATGGCAAAAATCAATGAATATTGTAAATGCACAAACAGTAATATCTCCACATTGCAAGGTGCAATTCTGAAATTTTTAGCTTTTTCCTGTTAATCCTAGCATGATAAAGAAGATTCAAAGAGAGTGAGATGCCAGCTCCTTTCATTCAGTCAGTAGCTTCAAACATTTCTGGTATATGAAAAACATGTTTTTCAATGGCAAAAATCAATGAATATTGTAAATGCACAAACAGTAATATCTCCACATTGCACGGTGCAATTCTGAAATTTTTTGCTTTTTCCTGTTAATCCTAGCATGATAAAGAAGATTCAAAGAGAGTGAGATGCCAGCTCCTTTCATTCAGTCAGTAGCTTCAAACATTTCTGGACGTTTTTCAATGGCAAAAATCAATGAATATTGTAAATGCACAAACAGTAATATCTCCACATTGCACGGTGCAATTCTGAAATTTTTTGCTTTTTCCTGTTAATCCTAGCATGATAAAGAAGATTCAAAGAGAGTGAGATGCCAGCTCCTTTCATTCAGTCAGTAGCTTCAAACATTTCTGGACGTTTTTCAATGGCAAAAATCAATGAATATTGTAAATGCACAAACAGTAATATCTCCACATTGCACGGTGCAATTCTGAAATTTTTTGCTTTTTCCTGTTAATCCTAGCATGATAAAGAAGATTCAAAGAGAGTGAGATGCCAGCTCCTTTCATTCAGTCAGTAGCTTCAAACATTTCTGGTATATGAAAAACATGTTTTTCAATGGCAAAAATCAATGAATATTGTAAATGCACAAACAGTAATATCTCCACATTGCAAGGTGCAATTCTGAAATTTTTAGCTTTTTCCTGTTAATCCTAGCATGATAAAGAAGATTCAAAGAGAGTGAGATGCCAGCTCCTTTCATTCAGTCGGTAGCTTCAAACATTTCTGGAATATGAAAAACATGTTTTTCAATGGCAAAAATCAATGAATATTGTAAATGCACAAACAGTAATATCTCCACATTGCACGGTGCAATTCTGAAATTTTTTGCTTTTTCCTGCTAATCCTAGCATGATAAAGAAGATTCAAAGAGAGTGAGATGCCAGCTCCTTTCATTCAGTCAGTAGCTTCAAACATTTCTGGTATATGAAAAACATGTTTTTCAATGGCAAAAATCAATGAATATTGTAAATGCACAAACAGTAATATCTCCACATTGCACGGTGCAATTCTGAAATTTTTAGCTTTTTCCTGTTAATCCTAGCATGATAAAGAAGATTCAAAGAGAGTGAGATGCCAGCTCCTTTCATTCAGTCAGTAGCTTCAAACATTTCTGGTATATGAAAAACATGTTTTTCAATGGCAAAAATCAATGAATATTGTAAATGCACAAACAGTAATATCTCCACATTGCAAGGTGCAATTCTGAAATTTTTAGCTTTTTTCTGTTAATCCTAGCATGATAAAGAAGATTCAAAGAGAGTGAGATGCCAGCTCCTTTCATTCAGTCAGTAGCTTCAAACATTTCTGGTATATGAAAAACATGTTTTTCAATGGCAAAAATCAATGAATATTGTAAATGCACAAACAGTAATTTCTCCACATTGCACGGTGCAATTCTGAAATTTTTTGCTTTTTCCTGTTAATCCTAGCATGATAAAGAAGATTCAAAGAGAGTGAGATGCCAGCTCCTTTCATTCAGTCAGTAGCTTCAAACATTTCTGGACGTTTTTCAATGGCAAAAATCAATGAATATTGTAAATGCACAAACAGTAATATCTCCACATTGCACGGTGCAATTCTGAAATTTTTTGCTTTTTCCTGTTAATCCTAGCATGATAAAGAAGATTCAAAGAGAGTGAGATGCCAGCTCCTTTCATTCAGTCAGTAGCTTCAAACATTTCTGGTATATGAAAAACATGTTTTTCAATGGCAAAAATCAATGAATATTGTAAATGCACAAACAGTAATATCTCCACATTGCACGGTGCAATTCTGAAATTTTTTGCTTTTTCCTGCTAATCCTAGCATGATAAAGAAGATTCAAAGAGAGTGAGATGCCAGCTCCTTTCATTCAGTCAGTAGCTTCAAACATTTCTGGTATATGAAAAACATGTTTTTCAATGGCAAAAATCAATGAATATTGTAAATGCACAAACAGTAATATCTCCACATTGCACGGTGCAATTCTGAAATTTTTAGCTTTTTCCTGCTAATCCTAGCATGATAAAGAAGATTCAAAGAGAGTGAGATGCCAGCTCCTTTCATTCAGTCAGTAGCTTCAAACATTTCTGGACGTTTTTCAATGGCAAAAATCAATGAATATTGTAAATGCACAAACAGTAATATCTCCACATTGCACGGTGCAATTCTGAAATTTTTTGCTTTTTCCTGTTAATCCTAGCATGATAAAGAAGATTCAAAGAGAGTGAGATGCCAGCTCCTTTCATTCAGTCAGTAGCTTCAAACATTTCTGGTATATGAAAAACATGTTTTTCAATGGCAAAAATCAATGAATATTGTAAATGCACAAACAGTAATATCTCCACATTGCAAGGTGCAATTCTGAAATTTTTAGCTTTTTCCTGCTAATCCTAGCATGATAAAGAAGATTCAAAGAGAGTGAGATGCCAGCTCCTTTCATTCAGTCAGTAGCTTCAAACATTTCTGGTATATGAAAAACATGTTTTTCAAAGGCAAAAATCAATGAATATTGTAAATGCACAAACAGTAATATCTCCACATTGCAAGGTGCAATTCTGAAATTTTTAGCTTTTTCCTGCTAATCCTAGCATGATAAAGAAGATTCAAAGAGAGTGAGATGCCAGCTCCTTTCATTCAGTCAGTAGCTTCAAACATTTCTGGTATATGAAAAACATGTTTTTCAATGGCAAAAATCAATGAATATTGTAAATGCACAAACAGTAATATCTCCACATTGCACGGTGCAATTCTGAAATTTTTAGCTTTTTCCTGCTAATCCTAGCATGATAAAGAAGATTCAAAGAGAGTGAGATGCCAGCTCCTTTCATTCAGTCAGTAGCTTCAAACATTTCTGGTATATGAAAAACATGTTTTTCAATGGCAAAAATCAATGAATATTGTAAATGCACAAACAGTAATATCTCCACATTGCAAGGTGCAATTCTGAAATTTTTAGCTTTTTCCTGCTAATCCTAGCATGATAAAGAAGATTCAAAGAGAGTGAGATGCCAGCTCCTTTCATTCAGTCAGTAGCTTCAAACATTTCTGGACGTTTTTCAATGGCAAAAATCAATGAATATTGTAAATGCACAAACAGTAATATCTCCACATTGCACGGTGCAATTCTGAAATTTTTTGCTTTTTCCTGTTAATCCTAGCATGATAAAGAAGATTCAAAGAGAGTGAGATGCCAGCTCCTTTCATTCAGTCAGTAGCTTCAAACATTTCTGGTATATGAAAAACATGTTTTTCAATGGCAAAAATCAATGAATATTGTAAATGCACAAACAGTAATATCTCCACATTGCAAGGTGCAATTCTGAAATTTTTTGCTTTTTCCTGCTAATCCTAGCATGATAAAGAAGATTCAAAGAGAGTGAGATGCCAGCTCCTTTCATTCAGTCAGTAGCTTCAAACATTTCTGGACGTTTTTCAATGGCAAAAATCAATGAATATTGTAAATGCACAAACAGTAATATCTCCACATTGCACGGTGCAATTCTGAAATTTTTAGCTTTTTCCTGTTAATCCTAGCATGATAAAGAAGATTCAAAGAGAGTGAGATGCCAGCTCCTTTCATTTAGTCAGTAGCTTCAAACATTTCTGGTATATGAAAAACATGTTTTTCAATGGCAAAAATCAATGAATATTGTAAATGCACAAACAGTAATATCTCCACATTGCAAGGTGCAATTCTGAAATTTTTTGCTTTTTCCTGCTAATCCTAGCATGATAAAGAAGATTCAAAGAGAGTGAGATGCCAGCTCCTTTCATTCAGTCAGTAGCTTCAAACATTTCTGGTATATGAAAAACATGTTTTTCAATGGCAAAAATCAATGAATATTGTAAATGCACAAACAGTAATATCTCCACATTGCACGGTGCAATTCTGAAATTTTTTGCTTTTTCCTGCTAATCCTAGCATGATAAAGAAGATTCAAAGAGAGTGAGATGCCAGCTCCTTTCATTCAGTCAGTAGCTTCAAACATTTCTGGTATATGAAAAACATGTTTTTCAATGGCAAAAATCAATGAATATTGTAAATGCACAAACAGTAATATCTCCACATTGCACGGTGCAATTCTGAAATTTTTAGCTTTTTCCTGTTAATCCTAGCATGATAAAGAAGATTCAAAGAGAGTGAGATGCCAGCTCCTTTCATTCAGTCAGTAGCTTCAAACATTTCTGGACGTTTTTCAATGGCAAAAATCAATGAATATTGTAAATGCACAAACAGTAATATCTCCACATTGCAAGGTGCAATTCTGAAATTTTTTGCTTTTTCCTGCTAATCCTAGCATGATAAAGAAGATTCAAAGAGAGTGAGATGCCAGCTCCTTTCATTCAGTCAGTAGCTTCAAACATTTCTGGTATATGAAAAACATGTTTTTCAATGGCAAAAATCAATGAATATTGTAAATGCACAAACAGTAATATCTCCACATTGCAAGGTGCAATTCTGAAATTTTTAGCTTTTTCCTGTTAATCCTAGCATGATAAAGAAGATTCAAAGAGAGTGAGATGCCAGCTCCTTTCATTCAGTCAGTAGCTTCAAACATTTCTGGACGTTTTTCAATGGCAAAAATCAATGAATATTGTAAATGCACAAACAGTAATATCTCCACATTGCACGGTGCAATTCTGAAATTTTTAGCTTTTTCCTGTTAATCCTAGCATGATAAAGAAGATTCAAAGAGAGTGAGATGCCAGCTCCTTTCATTCAGTCAGTAGCTTCAAACATTTCTGGTATATGAAAAACATGTTTTTCAATGGCAAAAATCAATGAATATTGTAAATGCACAAACAGTAATATCTCCACATTGCACGGTGCAATTCTGAAATTTTTTGCTTTTTCCTGCTAATCCTAGCATGATAAAGAAGATTCAAAGAGAGTGAGATGCCAGCTCCTTTCATTCAGTCAGTATCTTCAAACATTTCTGGACGTTTTTCAATGGCAAAAATCAATGAATATTGTAAATGCACAAACAGTAATATCTCCACATTGCACGGTGCAATTCTGAAATTTTTAGCTTTTTCCTGTTAATCCTAGCATGATAAAGAAGATTCAAAGAGAGTGAGATGCCAGCTCCTTTCATTCAGTCAGTAGCTTCAAACATTTCTGGTATATGAAAAACATGTTTTTCAATGGCAAAAATCAATGAATATTGTAAATGCACAAACAGTAATATCTCCACATTGCACGGTGCAATTCTGAAATTTTTTGCTTTTTCCTGCTAATCCTAGCATGATAAAGAAGATTCAAAGAGAGTGAGATGCCAGCTCCTTTCATTCAGTCAGTAGCTTCAAACATTTCTGGTATATGAAAAACATGTTTTTCAATGGCAAAAATCAATGAATATTGTAAATGCACAAACAGTAATATCTCCACATTGCAAGGTGCAATTCTGAAATTTTTAGCTTTTTCCTGTTAATCCTAGCATGATAAAGAAGATTCAAAGAGAGTGAGATGCCAGCTCCTTTCATTCAGTCAGTAGCTTCAAACATTTCTGGTATATGAAAAACATGTTTTTCAATGGCAAAAATCAATGAATATTGTAAATGCACAAACAGTAATATCTCCACATTGCACGGTGCAATTCTGAAATTTTTAGCTTTTTCCTGTTAATCCTAGCATGATAAAGAAGATTCAAAGAGAGTGAGATGCCAGCTCCTTTCATTCAGTCAGTAGCTTCAAACATTTCTGGACGTTTTTCAATGGCAAAAATCAATGAATATTGTAAATGCACAAACAGTAATATCTCCACATTGCACGGTGCAATTCTGAAATTTTTTGCTTTTTCCTGTTAATCCTAGCATGATAAAGAAGATTCAAAGAGAGTGAGATGCCAGCTCCTTTCATTCAGTCAGTAGCTTCAAACATTTCTGGTATATGAAAAACATGTTTTTCAATGGCAAAAATCAATGAATATTGTAAATGCACAAACAGTAATATCTCCACATTGCACGGTGCAATTCTGAAATTTTTAGCTTTTTCCTGCTAATCCTAGCATGATAAAGAAGATTCAAAGAGAGTGAGATGCCAGCTCCTTTCATTCAGTCAGTAGCTTCAAACATTTCTGGTATATGAAAAACATGTTTTTCAATGGCAAAAATCAATGAATATTGTAAATGCACAAACAGTAATATCTCCACATTGCAAGGTGCAATTCTGAAATTTTTTGCTTTTTCCTGTTAATCCTAGCATGATAAAGAAGATTCAAAGAGAGTGAGATGCCAGCTCCTTTCATTCAGTCAGTAGCTTCAAACATTTCTGGTATATGAAAAACATGTTTTTCAATGGCAAAAATCAATGAATATTGTAAATGCACAAACAGTAATATCTCCACATTGCAAGGTGCAATTCTGAAATTTTTAGCTTTTTCCTGCTAATCCTAGCATGATAAAGAAGATTCAAAGAGAGTGAGATGCCAGCTCCTTTCATTCAGTCAGTAGCTTCAAACATTTCTGGTATATGAAAAACATGTTTTTCAATGGCAAAAATCAATGAATATTGTAAATGCACAAACAGTAATATCTCCACATTGCACGGTGCAATTCTGAAATTTTTAGCTTTTTCCTGTTAATCCTAGCATGATAAAGAAGATTCAAAGAGAGTGAGATGCCAGCTCCTTTCATTCAGTCAGTAGCTTCAAACATTTCTGGACGTTTTTCAATGGCAAAAATCAATGAATATTGTAAATGCACAAACAGTAATATCTCCACATTGCAAGGTGCAATTCTGAAATTTTTTGCTTTTTCCTGCTAATCCTAGCATGATAAAGAAGATTCAAAGAGAGTGAGATGCCAGCTCCTTTCATTCAGTCAGTAGCTTCAAACATTTCTGGTATATGAAAAACATGTTTTTCAATGGCAAAAATCAATGAATATTGTAAATGCACAAACAGTAATATCTCCACATTGCACGGTGCAATTCTGAAATTTTTTGCTTTTTCCTGTTAATCCTAGCATGATAAAGAAGATTCAAAGAGAGTGAGATGCCAGCTCCTTTCATTCAGTCAGTAGCTTCAAACATTTCTGGTATATGAAAAACATGTTTTTCAATGGCAAAAATCAATGAATATTGTAAATGCACAAACAGTAATATCTCCACATTGCAAGGTGCAATTCTGAAATTTTTTGCTTTTTCCTGCTTATCCTAGCATGATAAAGAAGATTCAAAGAGAGTGAGATGCCAGCTCCTTTCATTCAGTCAGTAGCTTCAAACATTTCTGGACGTTTTTCAATGGCAAAAATCAATGAATATTGTAAATGCACAAACAGTAATATCTCCACATTGCACGGTGCAATTCTGAAATTTTTAGCTTTTTCCTGTTAATCCTAGCATGATAAAGAAGATTCAAAGAGAGTGAGATGCCAGCTCCTTTCATTCAGTCAGTAGCTTCAAACATTTCTGGTATATGAAAAACATGTTTTTCAATGGCAAAAATCAATGAATATTGTAAATGCACAAACAGTAATATCTCCACATTGCAAGGTGCAATTCTGAAATTTTTTGCTTTTTCCTGCTAATCCTAGCATGATAAAGAAGATTCAAAGAGAGTGAGATGCCAGCTCCTTTCATTCAGTCAGTAGCTTCAAACATTTCTGGTATATGAAAAACATGTTTTTCAATGGCAAAAATCAATGAATATTGTAAATGCACAAACAGTAATATCTCCACATTGCACGGTGCAATTCTGAAATTTTTTGCTTTTTCCTGCTAATCCTAGCATGATAAAGAAGATTCAAAGAGAGTGAGATGCCAGCTCCTTTCATTCAGTCAGTAGCTTCAAACATTTCTGGTATATGAAAAACATGTTTTTCAATGGCAAAAATCAATGAATATTGTAAATGCACAAACAGTAATATCTCCACATTGCAAGGTGCAATTCTGAAATTTTTAGCTTTTTCCTGTTAATCCTAGCATGATAAAGAAGATTCAAAGAGAGTGAGATGCCAGCTCCTTTCATTCAGTCAGTAGCTTCAAACATTTCTGGACGTTTTTCAATGGCAAAAATCAATGAATATTGTAAATGCACAAACAGTAATATCTCCACATTGCACGGTGCAATTCTGAAATTTTTAGCTTTTTCCTGTTAATCCTAGAATGATAAAGAAGATTCAAAGAGAGTGAGATGCCAGCTCCTTTCATTCAGTCAGTAGCTTCAAACATTTCTGGTATATGAAAAACATGTTTTTCAATGGCAAAAATCAATGAATATTGTAAATGCACAAACAGTAATATCTCCACATTGCACGGTGCAATTCTGAAATTTTTTGCTTTTTCCTGCTAATCCTAGCATGATAAAGAAGATTCAAAGAGAGTGAGATGCCAGCTCCTTTCATTCAGTCAGTAGCTTCTAACATTTCTGGACGTTTTTCAATGGCAAAAATCAATGAATATTGTAAATGCACAAACAGTAATATCTCCACATTGCACGGTGCAATTCTGAAATTTTTAGCTTTTTCCTGTTAATCCTAGCATGATAAAGAAGATTCAAAGAGAGTGAGATGCCAGCTCCTTTCATTCAGTCAGTAGCTTCAAACATTTCTGGTATATGAAAAACATGTTTTTCAATGGCAAAAATCAATGAATATTGTAAATGCACAAACAGTAATATCTCCACATTGCACGGTGCAATTCTGAAATTTTTTGCTTTTTCCTGCTAATCCTAGCATGATAAAGAAGATTCAAAGAGAGTGAGATGCCAGCTCCTTTCATTCAGTCAGTAGCTTCAAACATTTCTGGTATATGAAAAACATGTTTTTCAATGGCAAAAATCAATGAATATTGTAAATGCACAAACAGTAATATCTCCACATTGCACGGTGCAATTCTGAAATTTTTAGCTTTTTCCTGTTAATCCTAGCATGATAAAGAAGATTCAAAGAGAGTGAGATGCCAGCTCCTTTCATTCAGTCAGTAGCTTCAAACATTTCTGGTATGTGAAAAACATGTTTTTCAATGGCAAAAATCAATGAATATTGTAAATGCACAAACAGTAATATCTCCACATTGCAAGGTGCAATTCTGAAATTTTTAGCTTTTTCCTGTTAATCCTAGCATGATAAAGAAGATTCAAAGAGAGTGAGATGCCAGCTCCTTTCATTCAGTCAGTAGCTTCAAACATTTCTGGTATATGAAAAACATGTTTTTCAATGGCAAAAATCAATGAATATTGTAAATGCACAAACAGTAATATCTCCACATTGCACGGTGCAATTCTGAAATTTTTAGCTTTTTCCTGTTAATCCTAGCATGATAAAGAAGATTCAAAGAGAGTGAGATGCCAGCTCCTTTCATTCAGTCAGTAGCTTCAAACATTTCTGGTATATGAAAAACATGTTTTTCAATGGCAAAAATCAATGAATATTGTAAATGCACAAACAGTAATATCTCCACATTGCAAGGTGCAATTCTGAAATTTTTAGCTTTTTCCTGTTAATCCTAGCATGATAAAGAAGATTCAAAGAGAGTGAGATGCCAGCTCCTTTCATTCAGTCAGTAGCTTCAAACATTTCTGGTATATGAAAAACATGTTTTTCAATGGCAAAAATCAATGAATATTGTAAATGCACAAACAGTAATATCTCCACATTGCAAGGTGCAATTCTGAAATTTTTAGCTTTTTCCTGTTAATCCTAGCATGATAAAGAAGATTCAAAGAGAGTGAGATGCCAGCTCCTTTCATTCAGTCAGTAGCTTCAAACATTTCTGGTATATGAAAAACATGTTTTTCAATGGCAAAAATCAATGAATATTGTAAATGCACAAACAGTAATATCTCCACATTGCAAGGTGCAATTCTGAAATTTTTAGCTTTTTCCTGTTAATCCTAGCATGATAAAGAAGATTCAAAGAGAGTGAGATGCCAGCTCCTTTCATTCAGTCAGTAGCTTCAAACATTTCTGGACGTTTTTCAATGGCAAAAATCAATGAATATTGTAAATGCACAAACAGTAATATCTCCACATTGCACGGTGCAATTCTGAAATTTTTAGCTTTTTCCTGTTAATCCTAGCATGATAAAGAAGATTCAAAGAGAGTGAGATGCCAGCTCCTTTCATTCAGTCAGTAGCTTCAAACATTTCTGGTATATGAAAAACATGTTTTTCAATGGCAAAAATCAATGAATATTGTAAATGCACAAACAGTAATATCTCCACATTGCAAGGTGCAATTCTGAAATTTTTTGCTTTTTCCTGTTAATCCTAGCATGATAAAGAAGATTCAAAGAGAGTGAGATGCCAGCTCCTTTCATTCAGTCAGTAGCTTCAAACATTTCTGGTATATGAAAAACATGTTTTTCAATGGCAAAAATCAATGAATATTGTAAATGCACAAACAGTAATATCTCCACATTGCACGGTGCAATTCTGAAATTTTTAGCTTTTTCCTGTTAATCCTAGCATGATAAAGAAGATTCAAAGAGAGTGAGATGCCAGCTCCTTTCATTCAGTCAGTAGCTTCAAACATTTCTGGACGTTTTTCAATGGCAAAAATCAATGAATATTGTAAATGCACAAACAGTAATATCTCCACATTGCAAGGTGCAATTCTGAAATTTTTAGCTTTTTCCTGCTAATCCTAGCATGATAAAGAAGATTCAAAGAGAGTGAGATGCCAGCTCCTTTCATTCAGTCAGTAGCTTCAAACATTTCTGGTATATGAAAAACATGTTTTTCAATGGCAAAAATCAATGAATATTGTAAATGCACAAACAGTAATATCTCCACATTGCACGGTGCAATTCTGAAATTTTTAGCTTTTTCCTGTTAATCCTAGCATGATAAAGAAGATTCAAAGAGAGTGAGATGCCAGCTCCTTTCATTCAGTCAGTAGCTTCAAACATTTCTGGTATATGAAAAACATGTTTTTCAATGGCAAAAATCAATGAATATTGTAAATGCACAAACAGTAATATCTCCACATTGCAAGGTGCAATTCTGAAATTTTTAGCTTTTTCCTGTTAATCCTAGCATGATAAAGAAGATTCAAAGAGAGTGAGATGCCAGCTCCTTTCATTCAGTCAGTAGCTTCAAACATTTCTGGTATATGAAAAACATGTTTTTCAATGGCAAAAATCAATGAATATTGTAAATGCACAAACAGTAATATCTCCACATTGCACGGTGCAATTCTGAAATTTTTAGCTTTTTCCTGTTAATCCTAGCATGATAAAGAAGATTCAAAGAGAGTGAGATGCCAGCTCCTTTCATTCAGTCAGTAGCTTCAAACATTTCTGGACGTTTTTCAATGGCAAAAATCAATGAATATTGTAAATGCACAAACAGTAATATCTCCACATTGCACGGTGCAATTCTGAAATTTTTTGCTTTTTCCTGCTAATCCTAGCATGATAAAGAAGATTCAAAGAGAGTGAGATGCCAGCTCCTTTCATTCAGTCAGTAGCTTCAAACATTTCTGGTATATGAAAAACATGTTTTTCAATGGCAAAAATCAATGAATGTTGTAAATGCACAAACAGTAATATCTCCACATTGCAAGGTGCAATTCTGAAATTTTTTGCTTTTTCCTGCTAATCCTAGCATGATAAATAAGATTCAAAGAGAGTGAGATGCCAGCTCCTTTCATTCAGTCAGTAGCTTCAAACATTTCTGGTATATGAAAAACATGTTTTTCAATGGCAAAAATCAATGAATATTGTAAATGCACAAACAGTAATATCTCCACATTGCACGGTGCAATTCTGAAATTTTTTGCTTTTTCCTGCTAATCCTAGCATGATAAAGAAGATTCAAAGAGAGTGAGATGCCAGCTCCTTTCATTCAGTCAGTAGCTTCAAACATTTCTGGTATATGAAAAACATGTTTTTCAATGGCAAAAATCAATGAATATTGTAAATGCACAAACAGTAATATCTCCACATTGCAAGGTGCAATTCTGAAATTTTTAGCTTTTTCCTGTTAATCCTAGCATGATAAAGAAGATTCAAAGAGAGTGAGATGCCAGCTCCTTTCATTCAGTCAGTAGCTTCAAACATTTCTGGACGTTTTTCAATGGCAAAAATCAATGAATATTGTAAATGCACAAACAGTAATATCTCCACATTGCACGGTGCAATTCTGAAATTTTTAGCTTTTTCCTGTTAATCCTAGCATGATAAAGAAGATTCAAAGAGAGTGAGATGCCAGCTCCTTTCATTCAGTCAGTAGCTTCAAACATTTCTGGTATATGAAAAACATGTTTTTCAATGGCAAAAATCAATGAATATTGTAAATGCACAAACAGTAATATCTCCACATTGCACGGTGCAATTCTGAAATTTTTAGCTTTTTCCTGTTAATCCTAGCATGATAAAGAAGATTCAAAGAGAGTGAGATGCCAGCTCCTTTCATTCAGTCAGTAGCTTCAAACATTTCTGGTATATGAAAAACATGTTTTTCAATGGCAAAAATCAATGAATATTGTAAATGCACAAACAGTAAGATCTCCACATTGCACGGTGCAATTCTGAAATTTTTTGCTTTTTCCTGCTAATCCTAGCATGATAAAGAAGATTCAAAGAGAGTGAGATGCCAGCTCCTTTCATTCAGTCAGTAGCTTCAAACATTTCTGGTATATGAAAAACATGTTTTTCAATGGCAAAAATCAATGAATATTGTAAATGCACAAACAGTAATATCTCCACATTGCACGGTGCAATTCTGAAATTTTTAGCTTTTTCCTGTTAATCCTAGCATGATAAAGAAGATTCAAAGAGAGTGAGATGCCAGCTCCTTTCATTCAGTCAGTAGCTTCAAACATTTCTGGACGTTTTTCAATGGCAAAAATCAATGAATATTGTAAATGCACAAACAGTAATATCTCCACATTGCACGGTGCAATTCTGAAATTTTTAGCTTTTTCCTGTTAATCCTAGCATGATAAAGAAGATTCAAAGAGAGTGAGATGCCAGCTCCTTTCATTCAGTCAGTAGCTTCAAACATTTCTGGTATATGAAAAACATGTTTTTCAATGGCAAAAATCAATGAATATTGTAAATGCACAAACAGTAATATCTCCACATTGCAAGGTGCAATTCTGAAATTTTTTGCTTTTTCCTGTTAATCCTAGCATGATAAAGAAGATTCAAAGAGAGTGAGATGCCAGCTCCTTTCATTCAGTCAGTAGCTTCAAACATTTCTGGTATATGAAAAACATGTTTTTCAATGGCAAAAATCAATGAATATTGTAAATGCACAAACAGTAATATCTCCACATTGCACGGTGCAATTCTGAAATTTTTAGCTTTTTCCTGTTAATCCTAGCATGATAAAGAAGATTCAAAGAGAGTGAGATGCCAGCTCCTTTCATTCAGTCAGTAGCTTCAAACATTTCTGGACGTTTTTCAATGGCAAAAATCAATGAATATTGTAAATGCACAAACAGTAATATCTCCACATTGCAAGGTGCAATTCTGAAATTTTTAGCTTTTTCCTGCTAATCCTAGCATGATAAAGAAGATTCAAAGAGAGTGAGATGCCAGCTCCTTTCATTCAGTCAGTAGCTTCAAACATTTCTGGTATATGAAAAACATGTTTTTCAATGGCAAAAATCAATGAATATTGTAAATGCACAAACAGTAATATCTCCACATTGCACGGTGCAATTCTGAAATTTTTAGCTTTTTCCTGTTAATCCTAGCATGATAAAGAAGATTCAAAGAGAGTGAGATGCCAGCTCCTTTCATTCAGTCAGTAGCTTCAAACATTTCTGGTATATGAAAAACATGTTTTTCAATGGCAAAAATCAATGAATATTGTAAATGCACAAACAGTAATATCTCCACATTGCAAGGTGCAATTCTGAAATTTTTAGCTTTTTCCTGTTAATCCTAGCATGATAAAGAAGATTCAAAGAGAGTGAGATGCCAGCTCCTTTCATTCAGTCAGTAGCTTCAAACATTTCTGGTATATGAAAAACATGTTTTTCAATGGCAAAAATCAATGAATATTGTAAATGCACAAACAGTAATATCTCCACATTGCACGGTGCAATTCTGAAATTTTTAGCTTTTTCCTGTTAATCCTAGCATGATAAAGAAGATTCAAAGAGAGTGAGATGCCAGCTCCTTTCATTCAGTCAGTAGCTTCAAACATTTCTGGACGTTTTTCAATGGCAAAAATCAATGAATATTGTAAATGCACAAACAGTAATATCTCCACATTGCACGGTGCAATTCTGAAATTTTTTGCTTTTTCCTGCTAATCCTAGCATGATAAAGAAGATTCAAAGAGAGTGAGATGCCAGCTCCTTTCATTCAGTCAGTAGCTTCAAACATTTCTGGTATATGAAAAACATGTTTTTCAATGGCAAAAATCAATGAATGTTGTAAATGCACAAACAGTAATATCTCCACATTGCAAGGTGCAATTCTGAAATTTTTTGCTTTTTCCTGCTAATCCTAGCATGATAAATAAGATTCAAAGAGAGTGAGATGCCAGCTCCTTTCATTCAGTCAGTAGCTTCAAACATTTCTGGTATATGAAAAACATGTTTTTCAATGGCAAAAATCAATGAATATTGTAAATGCACAAACAGTAATATCTCCACATTGCACGGTGCAATTCTGAAATTTTTTGCTTTTTCCTGCTAATCCTAGCATGATAAAGAAGATTCAAAGAGAGTGAGATGCCAGCTCCTTTCATTCAGTCAGTAGCTTCAAACATTTCTGGTATATGAAAAACATGTTTTTCAATGGCAAAAATCAATGAATATTGTAAATGCACAAACAGTAATATCTCCACATTGCAAGGTGCAATTCTGAAATTTTTAGCTTTTTCCTGTTAATCCTAGCATGATAAAGAAGATTCAAAGAGAGTGAGATGCCAGCTCCTTTCATTCAGTCAGTAGCTTCAAACATTTCTGGACGTTTTTCAATGGCAAAAATCAATGAATATTGTAAATGCACAAACAGTAATATCTCCACATTGCACGGTGCAATTCTGAAATTTTTAGCTTTTTCCTGTTAATCCTAGCATGATAAAGAAGATTCAAAGAGAGTGAGATGCCAGCTCCTTTCATTCAGTCAGTAGCTTCAAACATTTCTGGTATATGAAAAACATGTTTTTCAATGGCAAAAATCAATGAATATTGTAAATGCACAAACAGTAATATCTCCACATTGCACGGTGCAATTCTGAAATTTTTAGCTTTTTCCTGTTAATCCTAGCATGATAAAGAAGATTCAAAGAGAGTGAGATGCCAGCTCCTTTCATTCAGTCAGTAGCTTCAAACATTTCTGGTATATGAAAAACATGTTTTTCAATGGCAAAAATCAATGAATATTGTAAATGCACAAACAGTAATATCTCCACATTGCACGGTGCAATTCTGAAATTTTTTGCTTTTTCCTGCTAATCCTAGCATGATAAAGAAGATTCAAAGAGAGTGAGATGCCAGCTCCTTTCATTCAGTCAGTAGCTTCAAACATTTCTGGTATATGAAAAACATGTTTTTCAATGGCAAAAATCAATGAATATTGTAAATGCACAAACAGTAATATCTCCACATTGCACGGTGCAATTCTGAAATTTTTAGCTTTTTCCTGTTAATCCTAGCATGATAAAGAAGATTCAAAGAGAGTGAGATGCCAGCTCCTTTCATTCAGTCAGTAGCTTCAAACATTTCTGGTATATGAAAAACATGTTTTTCAATGGCAAAAATCAATGAATATTGTAAATGCACAAACAGTAATATCTCCACATTGCACGGTGCAATTCTGAAATTTTTTGCTTTTTCCTGCTAATCCTAGCATGATAAAGAAGATTCAAAGAGAGTGAGATGCCAGCTCCTTTCATTCAGTCAGTAGCTTCAAACATTTCTGGTATATGAAAAACATGTTTTTCAATGGCAAAAATCAATGAATATTGTAAATGCACAAACAGTAATATCTCCACATTGCACGGTGCAATTCTGAAATTTTTAGCTTTTTCCTGTTAATCCTAGCATGATAAAGAAGATTCAAAGAGAGTGAGATGCCAGCTCCTTTCATTCAGTCAGTAGCTTCAAACATTTCTGGTATATGAAAAACATGTTTTTCAATGGCAAAAATCAATGAATATTGTAAATGCACAAACAGTAATATCTCCACATTGCACGGTGCAATTCTGAAATTTTTTGCTTTTTCCTGCTAATCCTAGCATGATAAAGAAGATTCAAAGAGAGTGAGATGCCAGCTCCTTTCATTCAGTCAGTAGCTTCAAACATTTCTGGACGTTTTTCAATGGCAAAAATCAATGAATATTGTAAATGCACAAACAGTAATATCTCCACATTGCACGGTGCAATTCTGAAATTTTTTGCTTTTTCCTGCTAATCCTAGCATGATAAAGAAGATTCAAAGAGAGTGAGATGCCAGCTCCTTTCATTCAGTCAGTAGCTTCAAACATTTCTGGTATATGAAAAACATGTTTTTCAATGGCAAAAATCAATGAATATTGTAAATGCACAAACAGTAATATCTCCACATTGCAAGGTGCAATTCTGAAATTTTTTGCTTTTTCCTGCTAATCCTAGCATGATAAAGAAGATTCAAAGAGAGTGAGATGCCAGCTCCTTTCATTCAGTCAGTAGCTTCAAACATTTCTGGTATATGAAAAACATGTTTTTCAATGGCAAAAATCAATGAATATTGTAAATGCACAAACAGTAATATCTCCACATTGCACGGTGCAATTCTGAAATTTTTTGCTTTTTCCTGCTAATCCTAGCATGATAAAGAAGATTCAAAGAGAGTGAGATGCCAGCTCCTTTCATTCAGTCAGTAGCTTCAAACATTTCTGGTATATGAAAAACATGTTTTTCAATGGCAAAAATCAATGAATATTGTAAATGCACAAACAGTAATATCTCCACATTGCAAGGTGCAATTCTGAAATTTTTTGCTTTTTCCTGCTAATCCTAGCATGATAAAGAAGATTCAAAGAGAGTGAGATGCCAGCTCCTTTCATTCAGTCAGTAGCTTCAAACATTTCTGGTATATGAAAAACATGTTTTTCAATGGCAAAAATCAATGAATATTGTAAATGCACAAACAGTAATATCTCCACATTGCACCGTGCAATTCTGAAATTTTTTGCTTTTTCCTGCTAATCCTAGCATGATAAAGAAGATTCAAAGAGAGTGAGATGCCAGCTCCTTTCATTCAGTCAGTAGCTTCAAACATTTCTGGACGTTTTTCAATGGCAAAAATCAATGAATATTGTAAATGCACAAACAGTAATATCTCCACATTGCACGGTGCAATTCTGAAATTTTTTGCTTTTTCCTGCTAATCCTAGCATGATAAAGAAGATTCAAAGAGAGTGAGATGCCAGCTCCTTTCATTCAGTCAGTAGCTTCAAACATTTCTGGTATATGAAAAACATGTTTTTCAATGGCAAAAATCAATGAATATTGTAAATGCACAAACAGTAATATCTCCACATTGCAAGGTGCAATTCTGAAATTTTTTGCTTTTTCCTGCTAATCCTAGCATGATAAAGAAGATTCAAAGAGAGTGAGATGCCAGCTCCTTTCATTCAGTCAGTAGCTTCAAACATTTCTGGTATATGAAAAACATGTTTTTCAATGGCAAAAATCAATGAATATTGTAAATGCACAAACAGTAATATCTCCACATTGCACGGTGCAATTCTGAAATTTTTTGCTTTTTCCTGCTAATCCTAGCATGATAAAGAAGATTCAAAGAGAGTGAGATGCCAGCTCCTTTCATTCAGTCAGTAGCTTCAAACATTTCTGGTATATGAAAAACATGTTTTTCAATGGCAAAAATCAATGAATATTGTAAATGCACAAACAGTAATATCTCCACATTGCAAGGTGCAATTCTGAAATTTTTTGCTTTTTCCTGCTAATCCTAGCATGATAAAGAAGATTCAAAGAGAGTGAGATGCCAGCTCCTTTCATTCAGTCAGTAGCTTCAAACATTTCTGGTATATGAAAAACATGTTTTTCAATGGCAAAAATCAATGAATATTGTAAATGCACAAACAGTAATATCTCCACATTGCACGGTGCAATTCTGAAATTTTTTGCTTTTTCCTGCTAATCCTAGCATGATAAAGAAGATTCAAAGAGAGTGAGATGCCAGCTCCTTTCATTCAGTCAGTAGCTTCAAACATTTCTGGTATATGAAAAACATGTTTTTCAATGGCAAAAATCAATGAATATTGTAAATGCACAAACAGTAATATCTCCACATTGCAAGGTGCAATTCTGAAATTTTTTGCTTTTTCCTGTTAATCCTAGCATGATAAAGAAGATTCAAAGAGAGTGAGATGCCAGCTCCTTTCATTCAGTCAGTAGCTTCAAACATTTCTGGACGTTTTTCAATGGCAAAAATCAATGAATATTGTAAATGCACAAACAGTAATATCTCCACATTGCACGGTGCAATTCTGAAATTTTTTGCTTTTTCCTGCTAATCCTAGCATGATAAAGAAGATTCAAAGAGAGTGAGATGCCAGCTCCTTTCATTCAGTCAGTAGCTTCAAACATTTCTGGTATATGAAAAACATGTTTTTCAATGGCAAAAATCAATGAATATTGTAAATGCACAAACAGTAATATCTCCACATTGCAAGGTGCAATTCTGAAATTTTTTGCTTTTTCCTGCTAATCCTAGCATGATAAAGAAGATTCAAAGAGAGTGAGATGCCAGCTCCTTTCATTCAGTCAGTAGCTTCAAACATTTCTGGTATATGAAAAACATGTTTTTCAATGGCAAAAATCAATGAATATTGTAAATGCACAAACAGTAATATCTCCACATTGCACGGTGCAATTCTGAAATTTTTTGCTTTTTCCTGCTAATCCTAGCATGATAAAGAAGATTCAAAGAGAGTGAGATGCCAGCTCCTTTCATTCAGTCAGTAGCTTCAAACATTTCTGGTATATGAAAAACATGTTTTTCAATGGCAAAAATCAATGAATATTGTAAATGCACAAACAGTAATATCTCCACATTGCACGGTGCAATTCTGAAATTTTTAGCTTTTTCCTGCTAATCCTAGCATGATAAAGAAGATTCAAAGAGAGTGAGATGCCAGCTCCTTTCATTCAGTCAGTAGCTTCAAACATTTCTGGACGTTTTTCAATGGCAAAAATCAATGAATATTGTAAATGCACAAACACTAATATCTCCACATTGCACGGTGCAATTCTGAAATTTTTAGCTTTTTCCTGTTAATCCTAGCATGATAAAGAAGATTCAAAGAGAGTGAGATGCCAGCTCCTTTCATTCAGTCAGTAGCTTCAAACATTTCTGGTATATGAAAAACATGTTTTTCAATGGCAAAAATCAATGAATATTGTAAATGCACAAACAGTAATATCTCCACATTGCAAGGTGCAATTCTGAAATTTTTTGCTTTTTCCTGCTAATCCTAGCATGATAAAGAAGATTCAAAGAGAGTGAGATGCCAGCTCCTTTCATTCAGTCAGTAGCTTCAAACATTTCTGGTATATGAAAAACATGTTTTTCAATGGCAAAAATCAATGAATATTGTAAATGCACAAACAGTAATATCTCCACATTGCACGGTGCAATTCTGAAATTTTTAGCTTTTTCCTGCTAATCCTAGCATGATAAAGAAGATTCAAAGAGAGTGAGATGCCAGCTCCTTTCATTCAGTCAGTAGCTTCAAACATTTCTGGACGTTTTTCAATGGCAAAAATCAATGAATATTGTAAATGCACAAACAGTAATATCTCCACATTGCAAGGTGCAATTCTGAAATTTTTTGCTTTTTCCTGCTAATCCTAGCATGATAAAGAAGATTCAAAGAGAGTGAGATGCCAGCTCCTTTCATTCAGTCAGTAGCTTCAAACATTTCTGGTATATGAAAAACATGTTTTTCAATGGCAAAAATCAATGAATATTGTAAATGCACAAACAGTAATATCTCCACATTGCACGGTGCAATTCTGAAATTTTTAGCTTTTTCCTGTTAATCCTAGCATGATAAAGAAGATTCAAAGAGAGTGAGATGCCAGCTCCTTTCATTCAGTCAGTAGCTTCAAACATTTCTGGTATATGAAAAACATGTTTTTCAATGGCAAAAATCAATGAATATTGTAAATGCACAAACAGTAATATCTCCACATTGCACGGTGCAATTCTGAAATTTTTTGCTTTTTCCTGCTAATCCTAGCATGATAAAGAAGATTCAAAGAGAGTGAGATGCCAGCTCCTTTCATTCAGTCAGTAGCTTCAAACATTTCTGGACGTTTTTCAATGGCAAAAATCAATGAATATTGTAAATGCACAAACAGTAATATCTCCACATTGCACGGTGCAATTCTGAAATTTTTTGCTTTTTCCTGCTAATCCTAGCATGATAAAGAAGATTCAAAGAGAGTGAGATGCCAGCTCCTTTCATTCAGTCAGTAGCTTCAAACATTTCTGGTATATGAAAAACATGTTTTTCAATGGCAAAAATCAATGAATATTGTAAATGCACAAACAGTAATATCTCCACATTGCACGGTGCAATTCTGAAATTTTTTGCTTTTTCCTGTTAATCCTAGCATGATAAAGAAGATTCAAAGAGAGTGAGATGCCAGCTCCTTTCATTCAGTCAGTAGCTTCAAACATTTCTGGTATATGAAAAACATGTTTTTCAATGGCAAAAATCAATGAATATTGTAAATGCACAAACAGTAATATCTCCACATTGCAAGGTGCAATTCTGAAATTTTTAGCTTTTTCCTGTTAATCCTAGCATGATAAAGAAGATTCAAAGAGAGTGAGATGCCAGCTCCTTTCATTCAGTCAGTAGCTTCAAACATTTCTGGTATATGAAAAACATGTTTTTCAAAGGCAAAAATCAATGAATATTGTAAATGCACAAACAGTAATATCTCCACATTGCAAGGTGCAATTCTGAAATTTTTAGCTTTTTCCTGTTAATCCTAGCATGATAAAGAAGATTCAAAGAGAGTGAGATGCCAGCTCCTTTCATTCAGTCAGTAGCTTCAAACATTTCTGGACGTTTTTCAATGGCAAAAATCAATGAATATTGTAAATGCACAAACAGTAATATCTCCACATTGCACGGTGCAATTCTGAAATTTTTAGCTTTTTCCTGTTAATCCTAGCATGATAAAGAAGATTCAAAGAGAGTGAGATGCCAGCTCCTTTCATTCAGTCAGTAGCTTCAAACATTTCTGGTATATGAAAAACATGTTTTTCAATGGCAAAAATCAATGAATATTGTAAATGCACAAACAGTAATATCTCCACATTGCAAGGTGCAATTCTGAAATTTTTTGCTTTTTCCTGCTAATCCTAGCATGATAAAGAAGATTCAAAGAGAGTGAGATGCCAGCTCCTTTCATTCAGTCAGTAGCTTCAAACATTTCTGGTATATGAAAAACATGTTTTTCAATGGCAAAAATCAATGAATATTGTAAATGCACAAACAGTAATATCTCCACATTGCACGGTGCAATTCTGAAATTTTTTGCTTTTTCCTGCTAATCCTAGCATGATAAAGAAGATTCAAAGAGAGTGAGATGCCAGCTCCTTTCATTCAGTCAGTAGCTTCAAACATTTCTGGACGTTTTTCAATGGCAAAAATCAATGAATATTGTAAATGCACAAACAGTAATATCTCCACATTGCACGGTGCAATTCTGAAATTTTTTGCTTTTTCCTGCTAATCCTAGCATGATAAAGAAGATTCAAAGAGAGTGAGATGCCAGCTCCTTTCATTCAGTCAGTAGCTTCAAACATTTCTGGTATATGAAAAACATGTTTTTCAATGGCAAAAATCAATGAATATTGTAAATGCACAAACAGTAATATCTCCACATTGCACGGTGCAATTCTGAAATTTTTTGCTTTTTCCTGTTAATCCTAGCATGATAAAGAAGATTCAAAGAGAGTGAGATGCCAGCTCCTTTCATTCAGTCAGTAGCTTCAAACATTTCTGGTATATGAAAAACATGTTTTTCAATGGCAAAAATCAATGAATATTGTAAATGCACAAACAGTAATATCTCCACATTGCAAGGTGCAATTCTGAAATTTTTAGCTTTTTCCTGTTAATCCTAGCATGATAAAGAAGATTCAAAGAGAGTGAGATGCCAGCTCCTTTCATTCAGTCAGTAGCTTCAAACATTTCTGGTATATGAAAAACATGTTTTTCAAAGGCAAAAATCAATGAATATTGTAAATGCACAAACAGTAATATCTCCACATTGCAAGGTGCAATTCTGAAATTTTTAGCTTTTTCCTGTTAATCCTAGCATGATAAAGAAGATTCAAAGAGAGTGAGATTCCAGCTCCTTTCATTCAGTCAGTAGCTTCAAACATTTCTGGACGTTTTTCAATGGCAAAAATCAATGAATATTGTAAATGCACAAACAGTAATATCTCCACATTGCAAGGTGCAATTCTGAAATTTTTTGCTTTTTCCTGCTAATCCTAGCATGATAAAGAAGATTCAAAGAGAGTGAGATGCCAGCTCCTTTCATTCAGTCAGTAGCTTCAAACATTTCTGGTATATGAAAAACATGTTTTTCAATGGCAAAAATCAATGAATATTGTAAATGCACAAACAGTAATATCTCCACATTGCACGGTGCAATTCTGAAATTTTTAGCTTTTTCCTGCTAATCCTAGCATGATAAAGAAGATTCAAAGAGAGTGAGATGCCAGCTCCTTTCATTCAGTCAGTAGCTTCAAACATTTCTGGACGTTTTTCAATGGCAAAAATCAATGAATATTGTAAATGCACAAACAGTAATATCTCCACATTGCAAGGTGCAATTCTGAAATTTTTTGCTTTTTCCTGCTAATCCTAGCATGATAAAGAAGATTCAAAGAGAGTGAGATGCCAGCTCCTTTCATTCAGTCAGTAGCTTCAAACATTTCTGGTATATGAAAAACATGTTTTTCAATGGCAAAAATCAATGAATATTGTAAATGCACAAACAGTAATATCTCCACATTGCACGGTGCAATTCTGAAATTTTTAGATTTTTCCTGTTAATCCTAGCATGATAAAGAAGATTCAAAGAGAGTGAGATGCCAGCTCCTTTCATTCAGTCAGTAGCTTCAAACATTTCTGGTATATGAAAAACATGTTTTTCAATGGCAAAAATCAATGAATATTGTAAATGCACAAACAGTAATATCTCCACATTGCACGGTGCAATTCTGAAATTTTTTGCTTTTTCCTGCTAATCCTAGCATGATAAAGAAGATTCAAAGAGAGTGAGATGCCAGCTCCTTTCATTCAGTCAGTAGCTTCAAACATTTCTGGACGTTTTTCAATGGCAAAAATCAATGAATATTGTAAATGCACAAACAGTAATATCTCCACATTGCACGGTGCAATTCTGAAATTTTTTGCTTTTTCCTGCTAATCCTAGCATGATAAAGAAGATTCAAAGAGAGTGAGATGCCAGCTCCTTTCATTCAGTCAGTAGCTTCAAACATTTCTGGTATATGAAAAACATGTTTTTCAATGGCAAAAATCAATGAATATTGTAAATGCACAAACAGTAATATCTCCACATTGCACGGTGCAATTCTGAAATTTTTTGCTTTTTCCTGTTAATCCTAGCATGATAAAGAAGATTCAAAGAGAGTGAGATGCCAGCTCCTTTCATTCAGTCAGTAGCTTCAAACATTTCTGGTATATGAAAAACATGTTTTTCAATGGCAAAAATCAATGAATATTGTAAATGCACAAACAGTAATATCTCCACATTGCAAGGTGCAATTCTGAAATTTTTAGCTTTTTCCTGTTAATCCTAGCATGATAAAGAAGATTCAAAGAGAGTGAGATGCCAGCTCCTTTCATTCAGTCAGTAGCTTCAAACATTTCTGGTATATGAAAAACATGTTTTTCAAAGGCAAAAATCAATGAATATTGTAAATGCACAAACAGTAATATCTCCACATTGCAAGGTGCAATTCTGAAATTTTTAGCTTTTTCCTGTTAATCCTAGCATGATAAAGAAGATTCAAAGAGAGTGAGATGCCAGCTCCTTTCATTCAGTCAGTAGCTTCAAACATTTCTGGACGTTTTTCAATGGCAAAAATCAATGAATATTGTAAATGCACAAACAGTAATATCTCCACATTGCAAGGTGCAATTCTGAAATTTTTTGCTTTTTCCTGCTAATCCTAGCATGATAAAGAAGATTCAAAGAGAGTGAGATGCCAGCTCCTTTCATTCAGTCAGTAGCTTCAAACATTTCTGGTATATGAAAAACATGTTTTTCAATGGCAAAAATCAATGAATATTGTAAATGCACAAACAGTAATATCTCCACATTGCAAGGTGCAATTCTGAAATTTTTAGCTTTTTCCTGTTAATCCTAGCATGATAAAGAAGATTCAAAGAGAGTGAGATGCCAGCTCCTTTCATTCAGTCAGTAGCTTCAAACATTTCTGGTATATGAAAAACATGTTTTTCAATGGCAAAAATCAATGAATATTGTAAATGCACAAACAGTAATATCTCCACATTGCAAGGTGCAATTCTGAAATTTTTAGCTTTTTCCTGTTAATCCTAGCATGATAAAGAAGATTCAAAGAGAGTGAGATGCCAGCTCCTTTCATTCAGTCAGTAGCTTCAAACATTTCTGGACGTTTTTCAATGGCAAAAATCAATGAATATTGTAAATGCACAAACAGTAATATCTCCACATTGCAAGGTGCAATTCTGAAATTTTTTGCTTTTTCCTGCTAATCCTAGCATGATAAAGAAGATTCAAAGAGAGTGAGATGCCAGCTCCTTTCATTCAGTCAGTAGCTTCAAACATTTCTGGTATATGAAAAACATGTTTTTCAATGGCAAAAATCAATGAATATTGTAAATGCACAAACAGTAATATCTCCACATTGCAAGGTGCAATTCTGAAATTTTTAGCTTTTTCCTGTTAATCCTAGCATGATAAAGAAGATTCAAAGAGAGTGAGATGCCAGCTCCTTTCATTCAGTCAGTAGCTTCAAACATTTCTGGTATATGAAAAACATGTTTTTCAATGGCAAAAATCAATGAATATTGTAAATGCACAAACAGTAATATCTCCACATTGCAAGGTGCAATTCTGAAATTTTTAGCTTTTTCCTGTTAATCCTAGCATGATAAAGAAGATTCAAAGAGAGTGAGATGCCAGCTCCTTTCATTCAGTCAGTAGCTTCAAACATTTCTGGACGTTTTTCAATGGCAAAAATCAATGAATATTGTAAATGCACAAACAGTAATATCTCCACATTGCACGGTGCAATTCTGAAATTTTTTGCTTTTTCCTGCTAATCCTAGCATGATAAAGAAGATTCAAAGAGATTGAGATGCCAGCTCCTTTCATTCAGTCAGTAGCTTCAAACATTTCTGGTATATGAAAAACATGTTTTTCAATGGCAAAAATCAATGAATATTGTAAATGCACAAACAGTAATATCTCCACATTGCAAGGTGCAATTCTGAAATTTTTTGCTTTTTCCTGCTAATCCTAGCATGATAAAGAAGATTCAAAGAGAGTGAGATGCCAGCTCCTTTCATTCAGTCAGTAGCTTCAAACATTTCTGGTATATGAAAAACATGTTTTTCAATGGCAAAAATCAATGAATATTGTAAATGCACAAACAGTAATATCTCCACATTGCACGGTGCAATTCTGAAATTTTTTGCTTTTTCCTGCTAATCCTAGCATGATAAAGAAGATTCAAAGAGAGTGAGATGCCAGCTCCTTTCATTCAGTCAGTAGCTTCAAACATTTCTGGTATATGAAAAACATGTTTTTCAATGGCAAAAATCAATGAATATTGTAAATGCACAAACAGTAATATCTCCACATTGCACGGTGCAATTCTGAAATTTTTAGCTTTTTCCTGCTAATCCTAGCATGATAAAGAAGATTCAAAGAGAGTGAGATGCCAGCTCCTTTCATTCAGTCAGTAGCTTCAAACATTTCTGGACGTTTTTCAATGGCAAAAATCAATGAATATTGTAAATGCACAAACAGTAATATCTCCACATTGCACGGTGCAATTCTGAAATTTTTAGCTTTTTCCTGTTAATCCTAGCATGATAAAGAAGATTCAAAGAGAGTGAGATGCCAGCTCCTTTCATTCAGTCAGTAGCTTCAAACATTTCTGGTATATGAAAAACATGTTTTTCAATGGCAAAAATCAATGAATATTGTAAATGCACAAACAGTAATATCTCCACATTGCAAGGTGCAATTCTGAAATTTTTTGCTTTTTCCTGCTAATCCTAGCATGATAAAGAAGATTCAAAGAGAGTGAGATGCCAGCTCCTTTCATTCAGTCAGTAGCTTCAAACATTTCTGGTATATGAAAAACATGTTTTTCAATGGCAAAAATCAATGAATATTGTAAATGCACAAACAGTAATATCTCCACATTGCACGGTGCAATTCTGAAATTTTTAGCTTTTTTCCTGCTAATCCTAGCATGATAAAGAAGATTCAAAGAGAGTGAGATGCCAGCTCCTTTCATTCAGTCAGTAGCTTCAAACATTTCTGGACGTTTTTCAATGGCAAAAATCAATGAATATTGTAAATGCACAAACAGTAATATCTCCACATTGCAAGGTGCAATTCTGAAATTTTTTGCTTTTTCCTGCTAATCCTAGCATGATAAAGAAGATTCAAAGAGAGTGAGATGCCAGCTCCTTTCATTCAGTCAGTAGCTTCAAACATTTCTGGTATATGAAAAACATGTTTTTCAATGGCAAAAATCAATGAATATTGTAAATGCACAAACAGTAATATCTCCACATTGCACGGTGCAATTCTGAAATTTTTAGCTTTTTCCTGTTAATCCTAGCATGATAAAGAAGATTCAAAGAGAGTGAGATGCCAGCTCCTTTCATTCAGTCAGTAGCTTCAAACATTTCTGGTATATGAAAAACATGTTTTTCAATGGCAAAAATCAATGAATATTGTAAATGCACAAACAGTAATATCTCCACATTGCACGGTGCAATTCTGAAATTTTTTGCTTTTTCCTGCTAATCCTAGCATGATAAAGAAGATTCAAAGAGAGTGAGATGCCAGCTCCTTTCATTCAGTCAGTAGCTTCAAACATTTCTGGACGTTTTTCAATGGCAAAAATCAATGAATATTGTAAATGCACAAACAGTAATATCTCCACATTGCACGGTGCAATTCTGAAATTTTTTGCTTTTTCCTGCTAATCCTAGCATGATAAAGAAGATTCAAAGAGAGTGAGATGCCAGCTCCTTTCATTCAGTCAGTAGCTTCAAACATTTCTGGTATATGAAAAACATGTTTTTCAATGGCAAAAATCAATGAATATTGTAAATGCACAAACAGTAATATCTCCACATTGCACGGTGCAATTCTGAAATTTTTTGCTTTTTCCTGTTAATCCTAGCATGATAAAGAAGATTCAAAGAGAGTGAGATGCCAGCTCCTTTCATTCAGTCAGTAGCTTCAAACATTTCTGGTATATGAAAAACATGTTTTTCAATGGCAAAAATCAATGAATATTGTAAATGCACAAACAGTAATATCTCCACATTGCAAGGTGCAATTCTGAAATTTTTAGCTTTTTCCTGTTAATCCTAGCATGATAAAGAAGATTCAAAGAGAGTGAGATGCCAGCTCCTTTCATTCAGTCAGTAGCTTCAAACATTTCTGGTATATGAAAAACATGTTTTTCAAAGGCAAAAATCAATGAATATTGTAAATGCACAAACAGTAATATCTCCACATTGCAAGGTGCAATTCTGAAATTTTTAGCTTTTTCCTGTTAATCCTAGCATGATAAAGAAGATTCAAAGAGAGTGAGATGCCAGCTCCTTTCATTCAGTCAGTAGCTTCAAACATTTCTGGACGTTTTTCAATGGCAAAAATCAATGAATATTGTAAATGCACAAACAGTAATATCTCCACATTGCAAGGTGCAATTCTGAAATTTTTTGCTTTTTCCTGCTAATCCTAGCATGATAAAGAAGATTCAAAGAGAGTGAGATGCCAGCTCCTTTCATTCAGTCAGTAGCTTCAAACATTTCTGGTATATGAAAAACATGTTTTTCAATGGCAAAAATCAATGAATATTGTAAATGCACAAACAGTAATATCTCCACATTGCAAGGTGCAATTCTGAAATTTTTAGCTTTTTCCTGCTAATCCTAGCATGATAAAGAAGATTCAAAGAGAGTGAGATGCCAGCTCCTTTCATTCAGTCAGTAGCTTCAAACATTTCTGGTATATGAAAAACATGTTTTTCAATGGCAAAAATCAATGAATATTGTAAATGCACAAACAGTAATATCTCCACATTGCAAGGTGCAATTCTGAAATTTTTAGCTTTTTCCTGTTAATCCTAGCATGATAAAGAAGATTCAAAGAGAGTGAGATGCCAGCTCCTTTCATTCAGTCAGTAGCTTCAAACATTTCTGGACGTTTTTCAATGGCAAAAATCAATGAATATTGTAAATGCACAAACAGTAATATCTCCACATTGCAAGGTGCAATTCTGAAATTTTTAGCTTTTTCCTGCTAATCCTAGCATGATAAAGAAGATTCAAAGAGAGTGAGATGCCAGCTCCTTTCATTCAGTCAGTAGCTTCAAACATTTCTGGTATATGAAAAACATGTTTTTCAATGGCAAAAATCAATGAATATTGTAAATGCACAAACAGTAATATCTCCACATTGCACGGTGCAATTCTGAAATTTTTAGCTTTTTCCTGTTAATCCTAGCATGATAAAGAAGATTCAAAGAGAGTGAGATGCCAGCTCCTTTCATTCAGTCAGTAGCTTCAAACATTTCTGGTATATGAAAAACATGTTTTTCAATGGCAAAAATCAATGAATATTGTAAATGCACAAACAGTAATATCTCCACATTGCATGGTGCAATTCTGAAATTTTTAGCTTTTTCCTGTTAATCCTAGCATGATAAAGAAGATTCAAAGAGAGTGAGATGCCAGCTCCTTTCATTCAGTCAGTAGCTTCAAACATTTCTGGTATATGAAAAACATGTTTTTCAATGGCAAAAATCAATGAATATTGTAAATGCACAAACAGTAATATCTCCACATTGCAAGGTGCAATTCTGAAATTTTTAGCTTTTTCCTGCTAATCCTAGCATGGTAAAGAAGATTCAAAGAGAGTGAGATGCCAGCTCCTTTCATTCAGTCAGTAGCTTCAAACATTTCTGGTATATGAAAAACATGTTTTTCAATGGCAAAAATCAATGAATATTGTAAATGCACAAACAGTAATATCTCCACATTGCAAGGTGCAATTCTGAAATTTTTTGCTTTTTCCTGTTAATCCTAGCATGATAAAGAAGATTCAAAGAGAGTGAGATGCCAGCTCCTTTCATTCAGTCAGTAGCTTCAAACATTTCTGGACGTTTTTCAATGGCAAAAATCAATGAATATTGTAAATGCACAAACAGTAATATCTCCACATTGCAAGGTGCAATTCTGAAATTTTTTGCTTTTTCCTGTTAATCCTAGCATGATAAAGAAGATTCAAAGAGAGTGAGATGCCAGCTCCTTTCATTCAGTCAGTAGCTTCAAACATTTCTGGTATATGAAAAACATGTTTTTCAATGGCAAAAATCAATGAATATTGTAAATGCACAAACAGTAATATCTCCACATTGCAAGGTGCAATTCTGAAATTTTTAGCTTTTTCCTGCTAATCCTAGCATGATAAAGAAGATTCAAAGAGAGTGAGATGCCAGCTCCTTTCATTCAGTCAGTAGCTTCAAACATTTCTGGTATATGAAAAACATGTTTTTCAATGGCAAAAATCAATGAATATTGTAAATGCACAAACAGTAATATCTCCACATTGCAAGGTGCAATTCTGAAATTTTTAGCTTTTTCCTGTTAATCCTAGCATGATAAAGAAGATTCAAAGAGAGTGAGATGCCAGCTCCTTTCATTCAGTCAGTAGCTTCAAACATTTCTGGTATATGAAAAACATGTTTTTCAAAGGCAAAAATCAATGAATATTGTAAATGCACAAACAGTAATATCTCCACATTGCAAGGTGCAATTCTGAAATTTTTAGCTTTTTCCTGTTAATCCTAGCATGATAAAGAAGATTCAAAGAGAGTGAGATGCCAGCTCCTTTCATTCAGTCAGTAGCTTCAAACATTTCTGGACGTTTTTCAATGGCAAAAATCAATGAATATTGTAAATGCACAAACAGTAATATCTCCACATTGCAAGGTGCAATTCTGAAATTTTTTGCTTTTTCCTGCTAATCCTAGCATGATAAAGAAGATTCAAAGAGAGTGAGATGCCAGCTCCTTTCATTCAGTCAGTAGCTTCAAACATTTCTGGTATATGAAAAACATGTTTTTCAATGGCAAAAATCAATGAATATTGTAAATGCACAAACAGTAATATCTCCACATTGCAAGGTGCAATTCTGAAATTTTTAGCTTTTTCCTGCTAATCCTAGCATGATAAAGAAGATTCAAAGAGAGTGAGATGCCAGCTCCTTTCATTCAGTCAGTAGCTTCAAACATTTCTGGTATATGAAAAACATGTTTTTCAATGGCAAAAATCAATGAATATTGTAAATGCACAAACAGTAATATCTCCACATTGCAAGGTGCAATTCTGAAATTTTTAGCTTTTTCCTGTTAATCCTAGCATGATAAAGAAGATTCAAAGAGAGTGAGATGCCAGCTCCTTTCATTCAGTCAGTAGCTTCAAACATTTCTGGACGTTTTTCAATGGCAAAAATCAATGAATATTGTAAATGCACAAACAGTAATATCTCCACATTGCAAGGTGCAATTCTGAAATTTTTAGCTTTTTCCTGCTAATCCTAGCATGATAAAGAAGATTCAAAGAGAGTGAGATGCCAGCTCCTTTCATTCAGTCAGTAGCTTCAAACATTTCTGGTATATGAAAAACATGTTTTTCAATGGCAAAAATCAATGAATATTGTAAATGCACAAACAGTAATATCTCCACATTGCACGGTGCAATTCTGAAATTTTTAGCTTTTTCCTGTTAATCCTAGCATGATAAAGAAGATTCAAAGAGAGTGAGATGCCAGCTCCTTTCATTCAGTCAGTAGCTTCAAACATTTCTGGTATATGAAAAACATGTTTTTCAATGGCAAAAATCAATGAATATTGTAAATGCACAAACAGTAATATCTCCACATTGCATGGTGCAATTCTGAAATTTTTAGCTTTTTCCTGTTAATCCTAGCATGATAAAGAAGATTCAAAGAGAGTGAGATGCCAGCTCCTTTCATTCAGTCAGTAGCTTCAAACATTTCTGGTATATGAAAAACATGTTTTTCAATGGCAAAAATCAATGAATATTGTAAATGCACAAACAGTAATATCTCCACATTGCAAGGTGCAATTCTGAAATTTTTAGCTTTTTCCTGCTAATCCTAGCATGGTAAAGAAGATTCAAAGAGAGTGAGATGCCAGCTCCTTTCATTCAGTCAGTAGCTTCAAACATTTCTGGTATATGAAAAACATGTTTTTCAATGGCAAAAATCAATGAATATTGTAAATGCACAAACAGTAATATCTCCACATTGCAAGGTGCAATTCTGAAATTTTTTGCTTTTTCCTGTTAATCCTAGCATGATAAAGAAGATTCAAAGAGAGTGAGATGCCAGCTCCTTTCATTCAGTCAGTAGCTTCAAACATTTCTGGACGTTTTTCAATGGCAAAAATCAATGAATATTGTAAATGCACAAACAGTAATATCTCCACATTGCAAGGTGCAATTCTGAAATTTTTTGCTTTTTCCTGTTAATCCTAGCATGATAAAGAAGATTCAAAGAGAGTGAGATGCCAGCTCCTTTCATTCAGTCAGTAGCTTCAAACATTTCTGGTATATGAAAAACATGTTTTTCAATGGCAAAAATCAATGAATATTGTAAATGCACAAACAGTAATATCTCCACATTGCAAGGTGCAATTCTGAAATTTTTAGCTTTTTCCTGCTAATCCTAGCATGATAAAGAAGATTCAAAGAGAGTGAGATGCCAGCTCCTTTCATTCAGTCAGTAGCTTCAAACATTTCTGGTATATGAAAAACATGTTTTTCAATGGCAAAAATCAATGAATATTGTAAATGCACAAACAGTAATATCTCCACATTGCACGGTGCAATTCTGAAATTTTTAGCTTTTTCCTGTTAATCCTAGCATGATAAAGAAGATTCAAAGAGAGTGAGATGCCAGCTCCTTTCATTCAGTCAGTAGCTTCAAACATTTCTGGTATATGAAAAACATGTTTTTCAATGGCAAAAATCAATGAATATTGTAAATGCACAAACAGTAATATCTCCACATTGCACGGTGCAATTCTGAAATTTTTAGCTTTTTCCTGTTAATCCTAGCATGACAAAGAAGATTCAAAGAGAGTGAGATGCCAGCTCCTTTCATTCAGTCAGTAGCTTCAAACATTTCTGGACGTTTTTCAATGGCAAAAATCAATGAATATTGTAAATGCACAAACAGTAATATCTCCACATTGCACGGTGCAATTCTGAAATTTTTTGCTTTTTCCTGTTAATCCTAGCATGATAAAGAAGATTCAAAGAGAGTGAGATGCCAGCTCCTTTCATTCAGTCAGTAGCTTCAAACATTTCTGGTATATGAAAAACATGTTTTTCAATGGCAAAAATCAATGAATATTGTAAATGCACAAACAGTAATATCTCCACATTGCACGGTGCAATTCTGAAATTTTTTGCTTTTTCCTGCTAATCCTAGCATGATAAAGAAGATTCAAAGAGAGTGAGATGCCAGCTCCTTTCATTCAGTCAGTAGCTTCAAACATTTCTGGACGTTTTTCAATGGCAAAAATCAATGAATATTGTAAATGCACAAACAGTAATATCTCCACATTGCAAGGTGCAATTCTGAAATTTTTAGCTTTTTCCTGCTAATACTAGCATGATAAAGAAGATTCAAAGAGAGTGAGATGCCAGCTCCTTTCATTCAGTCAGTAGCTTCAAACATTTCTGGTATATGAAAAACATGTTTTTCAATGGCAAAAATCAATGAATATTGTAAATGCACAAACAGTAATATCTCCACATTGCAAGGTGCAATTCTGAAATTTTTTGCTTTTTCCTGCTAATCCTAGCATGATAAAGAAGATTCAAAGAGAGTGAGATGCCAGCTCCTTTCATTCAGTCAGTAGCTTCAAACATTTCTGGTATATGAAAAACATGTTTTTCAATGGCAAAAATCAATGAATATTGTAAATGCACAAACAGTAATATCTCCACATTGCACGGTGCAATTCTGAAATTTTTTGCTTTTTCCTGTTAATCCTAGCATGATAAAGAAGATTCAAAGAGAGTGAGATGCCAGCTCCTTTCATTCAGTCAGTAGCTTCAAACATTTCTGGTATATGAAAAACATGTTTTTCAATGGCAAAAATCAATGAATATTGTAAATGCACAAACAGTAATATCTCCACATTGCACGGTGCAATTCTGAAATTTTTAGCTTTTTCCTGTTAATCCTAGCATGATAAAGAAGATTCAAAGAGAGTGAGATGCCAGCTCCTTTCATTCAGTCAGTAGCTTCAAACATTTCTGGTATATGAAAAACATGTTTTTCAATGGCAAAAATCAATGAATATTGTAAATGCACAAACAGTAATATCTCCACATTGCAAGGTGCAATTCTGAAATTTTTTGCTTTTTCCTGTTAATCCTAGCATGATAAAGAAGATTCAAAGAGAGTGAGATGCCAGCTCCTTTCATTCAGTCAGTAGCTTCAAACATTTCTGGTATATGAAAAACATGTTTTTCAATGGCAAAAATCAATGAATATTGTAAATGCACAAACAGTAATATCTCCACATTGCAAGGTGCAATTCTGAAATTTTTTGCTTTTTCCTGTTAATCCTAGCATGATAAAGAAGATTCAAAGAGAGTGAGATGCCAGCTCCTTTCATTCAGTCAGTAGCTTCAAACATTTCTGGTATATGAAAAACATGTTTTTCAATGGCAAAAATCAATGAATATTGTAAATGCACAAACAGTAATATCTCCACATTGCACGGTGCAATTCTGAAATTTTTAGCTTTTTCCTGCTAATCCTAGCATGATAAAGAAGATTCAAAGAGAGTGAGATGCCAGCTCCTTTCATTCAGTCAGTAGCTTCAAACATTTCTGGTATATGAAAAACATGTTTTTCAATGGCAAAAATCAATGAATATTGTAAATGCACAAACAGTAATATCTCCACATTGCACGGTGCAATTCTGAAATTTTTTGCTTTTTCCTGCTAATCCTAGCATGATAAAGAAGATTCAAAGAGAGTGAGATGCCAGCTCCTTTCATTCAGTCAGTAGCTTCAAACATTTCTGGTATATGAAAAACATGTTTTTCAATGGCAAAAATCAATGAATATTGTAAATGCACAAACAGTAATATCTCCACATTGCAAGGTGCAATTCTGAAATTTTTAGCTTTTTCCTGCTAATCCTAGCATGATAAAGAAGATTCAAAGAGAGTGAGATGCCAGCTCCTTTCATTCAGTCAGTAGCTTCAAACATTTCTGGTATATGAAAAACATGTTTTTCAATGGCAAAAATCAATGAATATTGTAAATGCACAAACAGTAATATCTCCACATTGCAAGGTGCAATTCTGAAATTTTTTGCTTTTTCCTGTTAATCCTAGCATGATAAAGAAGATTCAAAGAGAGTGAGATGCCAGCTCCTTTCATTCAGTCAGTAGCTTCAAACATTTCTGGACGTTTTTCAATGGCAAAAATCAATGAATATTGTAAATGCACAAACCGTAATATCTCCACATTGCAAGGTGCAATTCTGAAATTTTTTGCTTTTTCCTGTTAATCCTAGCATGATAAAGAAGATTCAAAGAGAGTGAGATGCCAGCTCCTTTCATTCAGTCAGTAGCTTCAAACATTTCTGGTATATGAAAAACATGTTTTTCAATGGCAAAAATCAATGAATATTGTAAATGCACAAACAGTAATATCTCCACATTGCAAGGTGCAATTCTGAAATTTTTAGCTTTTTCCTGCTAATCCTAGCATGATAAAGAAGATTCAAAGAGAGTGAGATGCCAGCTCCTTTCATTCAGTCAGTAGCTTCAAACATTTCTGGTATATGAAAAACATGTTTTTCAATGGCAAAAATCAATGAATATTGTAAATGCACAAACAGTAATATCTCCACATTGCACGGTGCAATTCTGAAATTTTTAGCTTTTTCCTGTTAATCCTAGCATGATAAAGAAGATTCAAAGAGAGTGAGATGCCAGCTCCTTTCATTCAGTCAGTAGCTTCAAACATTTATGGTATATGAAAAACATGTTTTTCAATGGCAAAAATCAATGAATATTGTAAATGCACAAACAGTAATATCTCCACATTGCACGGTGCAATTCTGAAATTTTTAGCTTTTTCCTGTTAATCCTAGCATGATAAAGAAGATTCAAAGAGAGTGAGATGCCAGCTCCTTTCATTCAGTCAGTAGCTTCAAACATTTCTGGACGTTTTTCAATGGCAAAAATCAATGAATATTGTAAATGCAAAAACAGTAATATCTCCACATTGCACGGTGCAATTCTGAAATTTTTTGCTTTTTCCTGTTAATCCTAGCATGATAAAGAAGATTCAAAGAGAGTGAGATGCCAGCTCCTTTCATTCAGTCAGTAGCTTCAAACATTTCTGGTATATGAAAAACATGTTTTTCAATGGCAAAAATCAATGAATATTGTAAATGCACAAACAGTAATATCTCCACATTGCACGGTGCAATTCTGAAATTTTTTGCTTTTTCCTGCTAATCCTAGCATGATAAAGAAGATTCAAAGAGAGTGAGATGCCAGCTCCTTTCATTCAGTCAGTAGCTTCAAACATTTCTGGACGTTTTTCAATGGCAAAAATCAATGAATATTGTAAATGCACAAACAGTAATATCTCCACATTGCAAGGTGCAATTCTGAAATTTTTAGCTTTTTCCTGCTAATCCTAGCATGATAAAGAAGATTCAAAGAGAGTGAGATGCCAGCTCCTTTCATTCAGTCAGTAGCTTCAAACATTTCTGGTATATGAAAAACATGTTTTTCAATGGCAAAAATCAATGAATATTGTAAATGCACAAACAGTAATATCTCCACATTGCAAGGTGCAATTCTGAAATTTTTTGCTTTTTCCTGCTAATCCTAGCATGATAAAGAAGATTCAAAGAGAGTGAGATGCTAGCTCCTTTCATTCAGTCAGTAGCTTCAAACATTTCTGGTATATGAAAAACATGTTTTTCAATGGCAAAAACCAATGAATATTGTAAATGCACAAACAGTAATATCTCCACATTGCACGGTGCAATTCTGAAATTTTTTGCTTTTTCCTGTTAATCCTAGCATGATAAAGAAGATTCAAAGAGAGTGAGATGCCAGCTCCTTTCATTCAGTCAGTAGCTTCAAACATTTCTGGTATATGAAAAACATGTTTTTCAATGGCAAAAATCAATGAATATTGTAAATGCACAAACAGTAATATCTCCACATTGCACGGTGCAATTCTGAAATTTTTAGCTTTTTCCTGTTAATCCTAGCATGATAAAGAAGATTCAAAGAGAGTGAGATGCCAGCTCCTTTCATTCAGTCAGTAGCTTCAAACATTTCTGGTATATGAAAAACATGTTTTTCAATGGCAAAAATCAATGAATATTGTAAATGCACAAACAGTAATATCTCCACATTGCAAGGTGCAATTCTGAAATTTTTTGCTTTTTCCTGTTAATCCTAGCATGATAAAGAAGATTCAAAGAGAGTGAGATGCCAGCTCCTTTCATTCAGTCAGTAGCTTCAAACATTTCTGGTATATGAAAAACATGTTTTTCAATGGCAAAAATCAATGAATATTGTAAATGCACAAACAGTAATATCTCCACATTGCAAGGTGCAATTCTGAAATTTTTTGCTTTTTCCTGTTAATCCTAGCATGATAAAGAAGATTCAAAGAGAGTGAGATGCCAGCTCCTTTCATTCAGTCAGTAGCCTCAAACATTTCTGGTATATGAAAAACATGTTTTTCAATGGCAAAAATCAATGAATATTGTAAATGCACAAACAGTAATATCTCCACATTGCACGGTGCAATTCTGAAATTTTTAGCTTTTTCCTGCTAATCCTAGCATGATAAAGAAGATTCAAAGAGAGTGAGATGCCAGCTCCTTTCATTCAGTCAGTAGCTTCAAACATTTCTGGTATATGAAAAACATGTTTTTCAATGGCAAAAATCAATGAATATTGTAAATGAACAAACAGTAATATCTCCACATTGCACGGTGCAATTCTGAAATTTTTTGCTTTTTCCTGCTAATCCTAGCATGATAAAGAAGATTCAAAGAGAGTGAGATGCCAGCTCCTTTCATTCAGTCAGTAGCTTCAAACATTTCTGGTATATGAAAAACATGTTTTTCAATGGCAAAAATCAATGAATATTGTAAATGCACAAACAGTAATATCTCCACATTGCAAGGTGCAATTCTGAAATTTTTAGCTTTTTCCTGCTAATCCTAGCATGATAAAGAAGATTCAAAGAGAGTGAGATGCCAGCTCCTTTCATTCAGTCAGTAGCTTCAAACATTTCTGGTATATGAAAAACATGTTTTTCAATGGCAAAAATCAATGAATATTGTAAATGCACAAACAGTAATATCTCCACATTGCAAGGTGCAATTCTGAAATTTTTTGCTTTTTCCTGTTAATCCTAGCATGATAAAGAAGATTCAAAGAGAGTGAGATGCCAGCTCCTTTCATTCAGTCAGTAGCTTCAAACATTTCTGGACGTTTTTCAATGGCAAAAATCAATGAATATTGTAAATGCACAAACAGTAATATCTCCACATTGCAAGGTGCAATTCTGAAATTTTTTGCTTTTTCCTGTTAATCCTAGCATGATAAAGAAGATTCAAAGAGAGTGAGATGCCAGCTCCTTTCATTCAGTCAGTAGCTTCAAACATTTCTGGTATATGAAAAACATGTTTTTCAATGGCAAAAATCAATGAATATTGTAAATGCACAAACAGTAATATCTCCACATTGCAAGGTGCAATTCTGAAATTTTTAGCTTTTTCCTGCTAATCCTAGCATGATAAAGAAGATTCAAAGAGAGTGAGATGCCAGCTCCTTTCATTCAGTCAGTAGCTTCAAACATTTCTGGTATATGAAAAACATGTTTTTCAATGGCAAAAATCAATGAATATTGTAAATGCACAAACAGTAATATCTCCACATTGCACGGTGCAATTCTGAAATTTTTAGCTTTTTCCTGTTAATCCTAGCATGATAAAGAAGATTCAAAGAGAGTGAGATGCCAGCTCCTTTCATTCAGTCAGTAGCTTCAAACATTTCTGGACGTTTTTCAATGGCAAAAATCAATGAATATTGTAAATGCACAAACAGTAATATCTCCACATTGCACGGTGCAATTCTGAAATTTTTTGCTTTTTCCTGTTAATCCTAGCATGATAAAGAAGATTCAAAGAGAGTGAGATGCCAGCTCCTTTCATTCAGTCAGTAGCTTCAAACATTTCTGGTATATGAAAAACATGTTTTTCAATGGCAAAAATCAATGAATATTGTAAATGCACAAACAGTAATATCTCCACATTGCACGGTGCAATTCTGAAATTTTTTGCTTTTTCCTGCTAATCCTAGCATGATAAAGAAGATTCAAAGAGAGTGAGATGCCAGCTCCTTTCATTCAGTCAGTAGCTTCAAACATTTCTGGACGTTTTTCAATGGCAAAAATCAATGAATATTGTAAATGCACAAACAGTAATATCTCCACATTGCAAGGTGCAATTCTGAAATTTTTAGCTTTTTCCTGCTAATCCTAGCATGATAAAGAAGATTCAAAGAGAGTGAGATGCCAGCTCCTTTCATTCAGTCAGTAGCTTCAAACATTTCTGGTATATGAAAAACATGTTTTTCAATGGCAAAAATCAATGAATATTGTAAATGCACAAACAGTAATATCTCCACATTGCAAGGTGCAATTCTGAAATTTTTTGCTTTTTCCTGCTAATCCTAGCATGATAAAGAAGATTCAAAGAGAGTGAGATGCCAGCTCCTTTCATTCAGTCAGTAGCTTCAAACATTTCTGGTATATGAAAAACATGTTTTTCAATGGCAAAAATCAATGAATATTGTAAATGCACAAACAGTAATATCTCCACATTGCAAGGTGCAATTCTGAAATTTTTTGCTTTTTCCTGTTAATCCTAGCATGATAAAGAAGATTCAAAGAGAGTGAGATGCCAGCTCCTTTCATTCAGTCAGTAGCTTCAAACATTTCTGGTATATGAAAAACATGTTTTTCAATGGCAAAAATCAATGAATATTGTAAATGCACAAACAGTAATATCTCCACATTGCAAGGTGCAATTCTGAAATTTTTTGCTTTTTCCTGTTAATCCTAGCATGATAAAGAAGATTCAAATAGAGTGAGATGCCAGCTCCTTTCATTCAGTCAGTAGCTTCAAACATTTCTGGTATATGAAAAACATGTTTTTCAATGGCAAAAATCAATGAATATTGTAAATGCACAAACAGTAATATCTCCACATTGCACGGTGCAATTCTGAAATTTTTAGCTTTTTCCTGCTAATCCTAGCATGATAAAGAAGATTCAAAGAGAGTGAGATGCCAGCTCCTTTCATTCAGTCAGTAGCTTCAAACATTTCTGGTATATGAAAAACATGTTTTTCAATGGCAAAAATCAATGAATATTGTAAATGCACAAACAGTAATATCTCCACATTGCACGGTGCAATTCTGAAATTTTTAGCTTTTTCCTGTTAATCCTAGCATGATAAAGAAGATTCAAAGAGAGTGAGATGCCAGCTCCTTTCATTCAGTCAGTAGCTTCAAACATTTCTGGTATATGAAAAACATGTTTTTCAATGGCAAAAATCAATGAATATTGTAAATGCACAAACAGTAATATCTCCACATTGCACGGTGCAATTCTGAAATTTTTTGCTTTTTCCTGTTAATCCTAGCATGATAAAGAAGATTCAAAGAGAGTGAGATGCCAGCTCCTTTCATTCAGTCAGTAGCTTCAAACATTTCTGGTATATGAAAAACATGTTTTTCAATGGCAAAAATCAATGAATATTGTAAATGCACAAACAGTAATATCTCCACATTGCAAGGTGCAATTCTGAAATTTTTTGCTTTTTCCTGTTAATCCTAGCATGATAAAGAAGATTCAAAGAGAGTGAGATGCCAGCTCCTTTCATTCAGTCAGTAGCTTCAAACATTTCTGGTATATGAAAAACATGTTTTTCAATGGCAAAAATCAATGAATATTGTAAATGCACAAACAGTAATATCTCCACATTGCACGGTGCAATTCTGAAATTTTTTGCTTTTTCCTGCTAATCCTAGCATGATAAAGAAGATTCAAAGAGAGTGAGATGCCAGCTCCTTTCATTCAGTCAGTAGCTTCAAACATTTCTGGTATATGAAAAACATGTTTTTCAATGGCAAAAATCAATGAATATTGTAAATGCACAAACAGTAATATCTCCACATTGCACGGTGCAATTCTGAAATTTTTAGCTTTTTCCTGTTAATCCTAGCATGATAAAGAAGATTCAAAGAGAGTGAGATGCCAGCTCCTTTCATTCAGTCAGTAGCTTCAAACATTTCTGGTATATGAAAAACATGTTTTTCAATGGCAAAAATCAATGAATATTGTAAATGCACAAACAGTAATATCTCCACATTGCAAGGTGCAATTCTGAAATTTTTTGCTTTTTCCTGCTAATCCTAGCATGATAAAGAAGATTCAAAGAGAGTGAGATGCCAGCTCCTTTCATTCAGTCAGTAGCTTCAAACATTTCTGGACGTTTTTCAATGGCAAAAATCAATGAATATTGTAAATGCACAAACAGTAATATCTCCACATTGCACGGTGCAATTCTGAAATTTTTAGCTTTTTCCTGTTAATCCTAGCATGATAAAGAAGATTCAAAGAGAGTGAGATGCCAGCTCCTTTCATTCAGTCAGTAGCTTCAAACATTTCTGGTATATGAAAAACATGTTTTTCAATGGCAAAAATCAATGAATATTGTAAATGCACAAACAGTAATATCTCCACATTGCACGGTGCAATTCTGAAATTTTTTGCTTTTTCCTGCTAATCCTAGCATGATAAAGAAGATTCAAAGAGAGTGAGATGCCAGCTCCTTTCATTCAGTCAGTAGCTTCAAACATTTCTGGTATATGAAAAACATGTTTTTCAATGGCAAAAATCAATGAATATTGTAAATGCACAAACAGTAATATCTCCACATTGCAAGGTGCAATTCTGAAATTTTTTGCTTTTTCCTGCTAATCCTAGCATGATAAAGAAGATTCAAAGAGAGTGAGATGCCAGCTCCTTTCATTCAGTCAGTAGCTTCAAACATTTCTGGTATATGAAAAACATGTTTTTCAATGGCAAAAATCAATGAATATTGTAAATGCACAAACAGTAATATCTCCACATTGCACGGTGCAATTCTGAAATTTTTTGCTTTTTCCTGCTAATCCTAGCATGATAAAGAAGATTCAAAGAGAGTGAGATGCCAGCTCCTTTCATTCAGTCAGTAGCTTCAAACATTTCTGGACGTTTTTCAATGGCAAAAATCAATGAATATTGTAAATGCACAAACAGTAATATCTCCACATTGCACGGTGCAATTCTGAAATTTTTTGCTTTTTCCTGCTAATCCTAGCATGATAAAGAAGATTCAAAGAGAGGGAGATGCCAGCTCCTTTCATTCAGTCAGTAGCTTCAAACATTTCTGGTATATGAAAAACATGTTTTTCAATGGCAAAAATCAATGAATATTGTAAATGCACAAACAGTAATATCTCCACATTGCAAGGTGCAATTCTGAAATTTTTTGCTTTTTCCTGCTAATCCTAGCATGATAAAGAAGATTCAAAGAGAGTGAGATGCCAGCTCCTTTCATTCAGTCAGTAGCTTCAAACATTTCTGGTATATGAAAAACATGTTTTTCAATGGCAAAAATCAATGAATATTGTAAATGCACAAACAGTAATATCTCCACATTGCACGGTGCAATTCTGAAATTTTTAGCTTTTTCCTGCTAATCCTAGCATGATAAAGAAGATTCAAAGAGTGAGATGCCAGCTCCTTTCATTCAGTCAGTAGCTTCAAACATTTCTGGTATATGAAAAACATGTTTTTCAATGGCAAAAATCAATGAATATTGTAAATGCACAAACAGTAATATCTCCACATTGCACGGTGCAATTCTGAAATTTTTTGCTTTTTCCTGCTAATCCTAGCATGATAAAGAAGATTCAAAGAGAGTGAGATGCCAGCTCCTTTCATTCAGTCAGTAGCTTCAAACATTTCTGGACGTTTTTCAATGGCAAAAATCAATGAATATTGTAAATGCACAAACAGTAATATCTCCACATTGCAAGGTGCAATTCTGAAATTTTTAGCTTTTTCCTGTTAATCCTAGCATGATAAAGAAGATTCAAAGAGAGTGAGATGCCAGCTCCTTTCATTAAGTCAGTAGCTTCAAACATTTCTGGACGTTTTTCAATGGCAAAAATCTATGAATATTGTAAATGCACAAACAGTAATATCTCCACATTGCACGGTGCAATTCTGAAATTTTTAGCTTTTTCCTGTTAATCCTAGCATGATAAAGAAGATTCAAAGAGAGTGAGATGCCAGCTCCTTTCATTCAGTCAGTAGCTTCAAACATTTCTGGTATATGAAAAACATGTTTTTCAATGGCAAAAATCAATGAATATTGTAAATGCACAAACAGTAATATCTCCACATTGCAAGGTGCAATTCTGAAATTTTTTGCTTTTTCCTGTTAATCCTAGCATGATAAAGAAGATTCAAAGAGAGTGAGATGCCAGCTCCTTTCATTCAGTCAGTAGCTTCAAACATTTCTGGTATATGAAAAACATGTTTTTCAATGGCAAAAATCAATGAATATTGTAAATGCACAAACAGTAATATCTCCACATTGCACGGTGCAATTCTGAAATTTTTTGCTTTTTCCTGCTAATCCTAGCATGATAAAGAAGATTCAAAGAGAGTGAGATGCCAGCTCCTTTCATTCAGTCAGTAGCTTCAAACATTTCTGGTATATGAAAAACATGTTTTTCAATGGCAAAAATCAATGAATATTGTAAATGCACAAACAGTAATATCTCCACATTGCACGGTGCAATTCTGAAATTTTTAGCTTTTTCCTGTTAATCCTAGCATGATAAAGAAGATTCAAAGAGAGTGAGATGCCAGCTCCTTTCATTCAGTCAGTAGCTTCAAACATTTCTGGACGTTTTTCAATGGCAAAAATCAATGAATATTGTAAATGCACAAACAGTAATATCTCCACATTGCAAGGTGCAATTCTGAAATTTTTAGCTTTTTCCTGTTAATCCTAGCATGATAAAGAAGATTCAAAGAGAGTGAGATGCCAGCTCCTTTCATTCAGTCAGTAGCTTCAAACATTTCTGGTATATGAAAAACATGTTTTTCAATGGCAAAAATCAATGAATATTGTAAATGCACAAACAGTAATATCTCCACATTGCACGGTGCAATTCTGAATTTTTTTTGCTTTTTCCTGCTAATCCTAGCATGATAAAGAAGATTCAAAGAGAGTGAGATGCCAGCTCCTTTCATTCAGTCAGTAGCTTCAAACATTTCTGGTATATGAAAAACATGTTTTTCAATGGCAAAAATCAATGAATATTGTAAATGCACAAACAGTAATATCTCCACATTGCACGGTGCAATTCTGAAATTTTTTGCTTTTTCCTGCTAATCCTAGCATGATAAAGAAGATTCAAAGAGAGTGAGATGCCAGCTCCTTTCATTCAGTCAGTAGCTTCAAACATTTCTGGTATATGAAAAACATGTTTTTCAATGGCAAAAATCAATGAATATTGTAAATGCACAAACAGTAATATCTCCACATTGCACGGTGCAATTCTGAAATTTTTAGCTTTTTCCTGCTAATCCTAGCATGATAAAGAAGATTCAAAGAGAGTGAGGTGCCAGCTACTTTCATTCAGTCAGTAGCTTCAAACATTTCTGGTATATGAAAAACATGTTTTTCAATGGCAAAAATCAATGAATATTGTAAATGCACAAACAGTAATATCTCCACATTGCACGGTGCAATTCTGAAATTTTTAGCTTTTTCCTGCTAATCCTAGCATGATAAAGAAGATTCAAAGAGAGTGAGATGCCAGCTCCTTTCATTCAGTCAGTAGCTTCAAACATTTCTGGTATATGAAAAACATGTTTTTCAATGGCAAAAATCAATGAATATTGTAAATGCACAAACAGTAATATCTCCACATTGCAAGGTGCAATTCTGAAATTTTTTGCTTTTTCCTGTTAATCCTAGCATGATAAAGAAGATTCAAAGAGAGTGAGATGCCAGCTCCTTTCATTCAGTCAGTAGCTTCAAACATTTCTGGTATATGAAAAACATGTTTTTCAATGGCAAAAATCAAAGAATATTGTAAATGCACAAACAGTAATATCTCCACATTGCAAGGTGCAATTCTGAAATTTTTAGCTTTTTCCTGTTAATCCTAGCATGATAAAGAAGATTCAAAGAGAGTGAGATGCCAGCTCCTTTCATTCAGTCAGTAGCTTCAAACATTTCTGGTATATGAAAAACATGTTTTTCAATGGCAAAAATCAATGAATATTGTAAATGCACAAACAGTAATATCTCCACATTGCAAGGTGCAATTCTGAAATTTTTTGCTTTTTCCTGTTAATCCTAGCATGATAAAGAAGATTCAAAGAGAGTGAGATGCCAGCTCCTTTCATTCAGTCAGTAGCTTCAAACATTTCTGGTATATGAAAAACATGTTTTTCAATGGCAAAAATCAATGAATATTGTAAATGCACAAACAGTAATATCTCCACATTGCACGGTGCAATTCTGAAATTTTTTGCTTTTTCCTGCTAATCCTAGCATGATAAAGAAGATTCAAAGAGAGTGAGATGCCAGCTCCTTTCATTCAGTCAGTAGCTTCAAACATTTCTGGTATATGAAAAACATGTTTTTCAATGGCAAAAATCAATGAATATTGTAAATGCACAAACAGTAATATCTCCACATTGCACGGTGCAATTCTGAAATTTTTAGCTTTTTCCTGCTAATCCTAGCATGATAAAGAAGATTCAAAGAGAGTGAGATGCCAGCTCCTTTCATTCAGTCAGTAGCTTCAAACATTTCTGGTATATGAAAAACATGTTTTTCAATGGCAAAAATCAATGAATATTGTAAATGCACAAACAGTAATATCTCCACATTGCAAGGTGCAATTCTGAAATTTTTAGCTTTTTCCTGTTAATCCTAGCATGATAAAGAAGATTCAAAGAGTGTGAGATGCCAGCTCCTTTCATTCAGTCAGTAGCTTCAAACATTTCTGGTATATGAAAAACATGTTTTTCAATGGCAAAAATCAATGAATATTGTAAATGCACAAACAGTAATATCTCCACATTGCAAGGTGCAATTCTGAAATTTTTAGCTTTTTCCTGCTAATCCTAGCATGATAAAGAAGATTCAAAGAGAGTGAGATGCCAGCTCCTTTCATTCAGTCAGTAGCTTCAAACATTTCTGGTATATGAAAAACATGTTTTTCAATGGCAAAAATCAATGAATATTGTAAATGCACAAACAGTAATATCTCCACATTGCACGGTGCAATTCTGAAATTTTTTGCTTTTTCCTGCTAATCCTAGCATGATAAAGAAGATTCAAAGAGAGTGAGATGCCAGCTCCTTTCATTCAGTCAGTAGCTTCAAACATTTCTGGACGTTTTTCAATGGCAAAAATCAATGAATATTGTAAATGCACAAACAGTAATATCTCCACATTGCACGGTGCAATTCTGAAATTTTTTGCTTTTTCCTGCTAATCCTAGCATGATAAAGAAGATTCAAAGAGAGTGAGATGCCAGCTCCTTTCATTCAGTCAGTAGCTTCAAACATTTCTGGTATATGAAAAACATGTTTTTCAATGGCAAAAATCAATGAATATTGTAAATGCACAAACAGTAATATCTCCACATTGCAAGGTGCAATTCTGAAATTTTTTGCTTTTTCCTGCTAATCCTAGCATGATAAAGAAGATTCAAAGAGAGTGAGATGCCAGCTCCTTTCATTCAGTCAGTAGCTTCAAACATTTCTGGTATATGAAAAACATGTTTTTCAATGGCAAAAATCAATGAATATTGTAAATGCACAAACAGTAATATCTCCACATTGCACGGTGCAATTCTGAAATTTTTAGCTTTTTCCTGTTAATCCTAGCATGATAAAGAAGATTCAAAGAGAGTGAGATGCCAGCTCCTTTCATTCAGTCAGTAGCTTCAAACATTTCTGGTATATGAAAAACATGTTTTTCAATGGCAAAAATCAATGAATATTGTAAATGCACAAACAGTAATATCTCCACATTGCACGGTGCAATTCTGAAATTTTTTGCTTTTTCCTGCTAATCCTAGCATGATAAAGAAGATTCAAAGAGAGTGAGATGCCAGCTCCTTTCATTCAGTCAGTAGCTTCAAACATTTCTGGTATATGAAAAACATGTTTTTCAATGGCAAAAATCAATGAATATTGTAAATGCACAAACAGTAATATCTCCACATTGCACGGTGCAATTCTGAAATTTTTAGCTTTTTCCTGTTAATCCTAGCATGATAAAGAAGATTCAAAGAGAGTGAGATGCCAGCTCCTTTCATTCAGTCAGTAGCTTCAAACATTTCTGGTATATGAAAAACATGTTTTTCAATGGCAAAAATCAATGAATATTGTAAATGCACAAACAGTAATATCTCCACATTGCAAGGTGCAATTCTGAAATTTTTAGCTTTTTCCTGTTAATCCTAGCATGATAAAGAAGATTCAAAGAGAGTGAGATGCCAGCTCCTTTCATTCAGTCAGTAGCTTCAAACATTTCTGGACGTTTTTCAATGGCAAAAATCAATGAATATTGTAAATGCACAAACAGTAATATCTCCACATTGCACGGTGCAATTCTGAAATTTTTTGCTTTTTCCTGCTAATCCTAGCATGATAAAGAAGATTCAAAGAGAGTGAGATGCCAGCTCCTTTCATTCAGTCAGTAGCTTCAAACATTTCTGGTATATGAAAAACATGTTTTTCAATGGCAAAAATCAATGAATATTGTAAATGCACAAACAGTAATATCTCCACATTGCACGGTGCAATTCTGAAATTTTTAGCTTTTTCCTGTTAATCCTAGCATGATAAAGAAGATTCAAAGAGAGTGAGATGCCAGCTCCTTTCATTCAGTCAGTAGCTTCAAACATTTCTGGACGTTTTTCAATGGCAAAAATCAATGAATATTGTAAATGCACAAACAGCAATATCTCCACATTGCAAGGTGCAATTCTGAAATTTTTTGCTTTTTCCTGCTAATCCTAGCATGATAAAGAAGATTCAAAGAGAGTGAGATGCCAGCTCCTTTCATTCAGTCAGTAGCTTCAAACATTTCTGGTATATGAAAAACATGTTTTTCAATGGCAAAAATCAATGAATATTGTAAATGCACAAACAGTAATATCTCCACATTGCACGGTGCAATTCTGAAATTTTTAGCTTTTTCCTGTTAATCCTAGCATGATAAAGAAGATTCAAAGAGAGTGAGATGCCAGCTCCTTTCATTCAGTCAGTAGCTTCAAACATTTCTGGTATATGAAAAACATGTTTTTCAATGGCAAAAATCAATGAATATTGTAAATGCACAAACAGTAATATCTCCACATTGCACGGTGCAATTCTGAAATTTTTAGCTTTTTCCTGCTAATCCTAGCATGATAAAGAAGATTCAAAGAGAGTGAGATGCCAGCTCCTTTCATTCAGTCAGTAGCTTCAAACATTTCTGGACGTTTTTCAATGGCAAAAATCAATGAATATTGTAAATGCACAAACAGTAATATCTCCACATTGCACGGTGCAATTCTGAAATTTTTTGCTTTTTCCTGCTAATCCTAGCATGATAAAGAAGATTCAAAGAGAGTGAGATGCCAGCTCCTTTCATTCAGTCAGTAGCTTCAAACATTTCTGGTATATGAAAAACATGTTTTTCAATGGCAAAAATCAATGAATATTGTAAATGCACAAACAGTAATATCTCCACATTGCACGGTGCAATTCTGAAATTTTTAGCTTTTTCCTGTTAATCCTAGCATGATAAAGAAGATTCAAAGAGAGTGAGATGCCAGCTCCTTTCATTCAGTCAGTAGCTTCAAACATTTCTGGACGTTTTTCAATGGCAAAAATCAATGAATATTGTAAATGCACAAACAGTAATATCTCCACATTGCACGGTGCAATTCTGAAATTTTTTGCTTTTTCCTGCTAATCCTAGCATGATAAAGAAGATTCAAAGAGAGTGAGATGCCAGCTCCTTTCATTCAGTCAGTAGCTTCAAACATTTCTGGTATATGAAAAACATGTTTTTCAATGGCAAAAATCAATGAATATTGTAAATGCACAAACAGTAATATCTCCACATTGCACGGTGCAATTCTGAAATTTTTAGCTTTTTCCTGTTAATCCTAGCATGATAAAGAAGATTCAAAGAGAGTGAGATGCCAGCTCCTTTCATTCAGTCAGTAGCTTCAAACATTTCTGGTATATGAAAAACATGTGTTTCAATGGCAAAAATCAATGAATATTGTAAATGCACAAACAGTAATATCTCCACATTGCACGGTGCAATTCTGAAATTTTTAGCTTTTTCCTGCTAATCCTAGCATGATAAAGAAGATTCAAAGAGAGTGAGATGCCAGCTCCTTTCATTCAGTCAGTAGCTTCAAACATTTCTGGACGTTTTTCAATGGCAAAAATCAATGAATATTGTAAATGCACAAACAGTAATATCTCCACATTGCACGGTGCAATTCTGAAATTTTTTGCTTTTTCCTGCTAATCCTAGCATGATAAAGAAGATTCAAAGAGAGTGAGATGCCAGCTCCTTTCATTCAGTCAGTAGCTTCAAACATTTCTGGACGTTTTTCAATGGCAAAAATCAATGAATATTGTAAATGCACAAACAGTAATATCTCCACATTGCAAGGTGCAATTCTGAAATTTTTTGCTTTTTCCTGTTAATCCTAGCATGATAAAGAAGATTCAAAGAGAGTGAGATGCCAGCTCCTTTCATTCAGTCAGTAGCTTCAAACATTTCTGGTATATGAAAAACATGTTTTTCAATGGCAAAAATCAATGAATATTGTAAATGCACAAACAGTAATATCTCCACATTGCAAGGTGCAATTCTGAAATTTTTAGCTTTTTCCTGCTAATCCTAGCATGATAAAGAAGATTCAAAGAGAGTGAGATGCCAGCTCCTTTCATTCAGTCAGTAGCTTCAAACATTTCTGGTATATGAAAAACATGTTTTTCAATGGCAAAAATCAATGAATATTGTAAATGCACAAACAGTAATATCTCCACATTGCACGGTGCAATTCTGAAATTTTTAGCTTTTTCCTGCTAATCCTAGCATGATAAAGAAGATTCAAAGAGAGTGAGATGCCAGCTCCTTTCATTCAGTCAGTAGCTTCAAACATTTCTGGTATATGAAAAACATGTTTTTCAATGGCAGAAATCAATGAATATTGTAAATGCACAAACAGTAATATCTCCACATTGCAAGGTGCAATTCTGAAATTTTTTGCTTTTTCCTGTTAATCCTAGCATGATAAAGAAGATTCAAAGAGAGTGAGATGCCAGCTCCTTTCATTCAGTCAGTAGCTTCAAACATTTCTGGTATATGAAAAACATGTTTTTCAATGGCAAAAATCAATGAATATTGTAAATGCACAAACAGTAATATCTCCACATTGCACGGTGCAATTCTGAAATTTTTAGCTTTTTCCTGTTAATCCTAGCATGATAAAGAAGATTCAAAGAGAGTGAGATGCCAGCTCCTTTCATTCAGTCAGTAGCTTCAAACATTTCTGGACGTTTTTCAATGGCAAAAATCAATGAATATTGTAAATGCACAAACAGTAATATCTCCACATTGCACGGTGCAATTCTGAAATTTTTAGCTTTTTCCTGTTAATCCTAGCATGATAAAGAAGATTCAAAGAGAGTGAGATGCCAGCTCCTTTCATTCAGTCAGTAGCTTCAAACATTTCTGGTATATGAAAAACATGTTTTTCAATGGCAAAAATCAATGAATATTGTAAATGCACAAACAGTAATATCTCCACATTGCAAGGTGCAATTCTGAAATTTTTAGCTTTTTCCTGTTAATCCTAGCATGATAAAGAAGATTCAAAGAGAGTGAGATGCCAGCTCCTTTCATTCAGTCAGTAGCTTCAAACATTTCTGGTATATGAAAAACATGTTTTTCAATGGCAAAAATCAATGAATATTGTAAATGCACAAACAGTAATATCTCCACATTGCAAGGTGCAATTCTGAAATTTTTAGCTTTTTCCTGCTAATCCTAGCATGATAAAGAAGATTCAAAGAGAGTGAGATGCCAGCTCCTTTCATTCAGTCAGTAGCTTCAAACATTTCTGGTATATGAAAAACATGTTTTTCAATGGCAAAAATCAATGAATATTGTAAATGCACAAACAGTAATATCTCCACATTGCACGGTGCAATTCTGAAATTTTTAGCTTTTTCCTGCTAATCCTAGCATGATAAAGAAGATTCAAAGAGAGTGAGATGCCAGCTCCTTTCATTCAGTCAGTAGCTTCAAACATTTCTGGTATATGAAAAACATGTTTTTCAATGGCAAAAATCAATGAATATTGTAAATGCACAAACAGTAATATCTCCACATTGCAAGGTGCAATTCTGAAATTTTTAGCTTTTTCCTGCTAATCCTAGCATGATAAAGAAGATTCAAAGAGAGTGAGATGCCAGCTCCTTTCATTCAGTCAGTAGCTTCAAACATTTCTGGTATATGAAAAACATGTTTTTCAATGGCAAAAATCAATGAATATTGTAAATGCACAAACAGTAATATCTCCACATTGCACGGTGCAATTCTGAAATTTTTTGCTTTTTCCTGCTAATCCTAGCATGATAAAGAAGATTCAAAGAGAGTGAGATGCCAGCTCCTTTCATTCAGTCAGTAGCTTCAAACATTTCTGGTATATGAAAAACATGTTTTTCAATGGCAAAAATCAATGAATATTGTAAATGCACAAACAGTAATATCTCCACATTGCAAGGTGCAATTCTGAAATTTTTAGCTTTTTCCTGCTAATCCTAGCATGATAAAGAAGATTCAAAGAGAGTGAGATGCCAGCTCCTTTCATTCAGTCAGTAGCTTCAAACATTTCTGGTATATGAAAAACATGTTTTTCAATGGCAAAAATCAATGAATATTGTAAATGCACAAACAGTAATATCTCCACATTGCACGGTGCAATTCTGAAATTTTTTGCTTTTTCCTGCTAATCCTAGCATGATAAAGAAGATTCAAAGAGAGTGAGATGCCAGCTCCTTTCATTCAGTCAGTAGCTTCAAACATTTCTGGTATATGAAAAACATGTTTTTCAATGGCAAAAATCAATGAATATTGTAAATGCACAAACAGTAATATCTCCACATTGCACGGTGCAATTCTGAAATTTTTAGCTTTTTCCTGTTAATCCTAGCATGATAAAGAAGATTCAAAGAGAGTGAGATGCCAGCTCCTTTCATTCAGTCAGTAGCTTCAAACATTTCTGGTATATGAAAAACATGTTTTTCAATGGCAAAAATCAATGAATATTGTAAATGCACAAACAGTAATATCTCCACATTGCAACGTGCAATTCTGAAATTTTTTGCTTTTTCCTGTTAATCCTAGCATGATAAAGAAGATTCAAAGAGAGTGAGATGCCAGCTCCTTTCATTCAGTCAGTAGCTTCAAACATTTCTGGACGTTTTTCAATGGCAAAAATCAATGAATATTGTAAATGCACAAACAGTAATATCTCCACATTGCAAGGTGCAATTCTGAAATTTTTTGCTTTTTCCTGCTAATCCTAGCATGATAAAGAAGATTCAAAGAGAGTGAGATGCCAGCTCCTTTCATTCAGTCAGTAGCTTCAAACATTTCTGGACGTTTTTCAATGGCAAAAATCAATGAATATTGTAAATGCACAAACAGTAATATCTCCACATTGCACGGTGCAATTCTGAAATTTTTAGCTTTTTCCTGCTAATCCTAGCATGATAAAGAAGATTCAAAGAGAGTGAGATGCCAGCTCCTTTCATTCAGTCAGTAGCTTCAAACATTTCTGGTATATGAAAAACATGTTTTTCAATGGCAAAAATCAATGAATATTGTAAATGCACAAACAGTAATATCTCCACATTGCAAGGTGCAATTCTGAAATTTTTTGCTTTTTCCTGCTAATCCTAGCATGATAAAGAAGATTCAAAGAGAGTGAGATGCCAGCTCCTTTCATTCAGTCAGTAGCTTCAAACATTTCTGGACGTTTTTCAATGGCAAAAATCAATGAATATTGTAAATGCACAAACAGTAATATCTCCACATTGCACGGTGCAATTCTGAAATTTTTAGCTTTTTCCTGTTAATCCTAGCATGATAAAGAAGATTCAAAGAGAGTGAGATGCCAGCTCCTTTCATTCAGTCAGTAGCTTCAAACATTTCTGGTATATGAAAAACATGTTTTTCAATGGCAAAAATCAATGAATATTGTAAATGCACAAACAGTAATATCTCCACATTGCACGGTGCAATTCTGAAATTTTTAGCTTTTTCCTGTTAATCCTAGCATGATAAAGAAGATTCAAAGAGAGTGAGATGCCAGCTCCTTTCATTCAGTCAGTAGCTTCAAACATTTCTGGACGTTTTTCAATGGCAAAAATCAATGAATATTGTAAATGCACAAACAGTAATATCTCCACATTGCACGGTGCAATTCTGAAATTTTTTGCTTTTTCCTGCTAATCCTAGCATGATAAAGAAGATTCAAAGAGAGTGAGATGCCAGCTCCTTTCATTCAGTCAGTAGCTTCAAACATTTTCTGGTATATGAAAAACATGTTTTTCAATGGCAAAAATCAATGAATATTGTAAATGCACAAACAGTAATATCTCCACATTGCAAGGTGCAATTCTGAAATTTTTTGCTTTTTCCTGCTAATCCTAGCATGATAAAGAAGATTCAAAGAGAGTGAGATGCCAGCTCCTTTCATTCAGTCAGTAGCTTCAAACATTTCTGGTATATGAAAAACATGTTTTTCAATGGCAAAAATCAATGAATATTGTAAATGCACAAACAGTAATATCTCCACATTGCACGGTGCAATTCTGAAATTTTTTGCTTTTTCCTGCTAATCCTAGCATGATAAAGAAGATTCAAAGAGAGTGAGATGCCAGCTCCTTTCATTCAGTCAGTAGCTTCAAACATTTCTGGTATATGAAAAACATGTTTTTCAATGGCAAAAATCAATGAATATTGTAAATGCACAAACAGTAATATCTCCACATTGCAAGGTGCAATTCTGAAATTTTTTGCTTTTTCCTGCTAATCCTAGCATGATAAAGAAGATTCAAAGAGAGTGAGATGCCAGCTCCTTTCATTCAGTCAGTAGCTTCAAACATTTCTGGACGTTTTTCAATGGCAAAAATCAATGAATATTGTAAATGCACAAACAGTAATATCTCCACATTGCAAGGTGCAATTCTGAAATTTTTTGCTTTTTCCTGCTAATCCTAGCATGATAAAGAAGATTCAAAGAGAGTGAGATGCCAGCTCCTTTCATTCAGTCAGTAGCTTCAAACATTTCTGGACGTTTTTCAATGGCAAAAATCAATGAATATTGTAAAATGCACAAACAGTAATATCTCCACATTGCACGGTGCAATTCTGAAATTTTTCTTTTTCCTGTTAATCCTAGCATGATAAAGAAGATTCAAAGAGAGTGAGATGCCAGCTCCTTTCATTCAGTCAGTAGCTTCAAACATTTCTGGTATATGAAAAACATGTTTTTCAATGGCAAAAATCAATGAATATTGTAAATGCACAAACAGTAATATCTCCACATTACACGGTGCAATTCTGAAATTTTTAGCTTTTTCCTGTTAATCCTAGCATGATAAAGAAGATTCAAAGAGAGTGAGATGCCAGCTCCTTTCATTCAGTCAGTAGCTTCAAACATTTCTGGTATATGAAAAACATGTTTTTCAATGGCAAAAATCAATGAATATTGTAAATGCACAAACAGTAATATCTCCACATTGCAAGGTGCAATTCTGAAATTTTTTGCTTTTTCCTGCTAATCCTAGCATGATAAAGAAGATTCAAAGAGAGTGAGATGCCAGCTCCTTTCATTCAGTCAGTAGCTTCAAACA
>NW_027365851.1:87500-90574 GCF_046119375.1 Phyllobates terribilis | reverse complement strand
TGCCTTCGCTCGGTTCGGGTCAAACTCCCCACGGCTCGGCCACCTCCGCAGACGGGAGGCGAGGCCGGCATGCGCGCCCAAAGATAGGTGTCGGAAGCCCGGGGGTAGAGGAGGAAGGGGACCGCTCACCTTAAGCCAGCGCGGGCTCCAAAGCCCGGGCCGAGCGAGCGGCGCCACCTCCCCACCCGGGAGCGCTGCGCCAGATCGATCGGAGGAAGAGCAGGGGTGCATGTAGGGACTTGCCCAAGTACGGAGGCTGCAAACCCCTGTCGTCGGGAGATACGTGCCCACGAGTCCTGGAAGCGCGACTCGGGTACAGGCGCCCTTGCGGGGGGGTACTGGATGTGGAACAGCACTGGGGTCGAAGCCACAAAAGCATCCGCCCTCATGGAGCCTCTCCTCGGCCTAAAAATCCAGATTTTAGCCTTGACGGCGCCCCCATGTGGAGAACCAGGGCCCGCGGGGGGGTCTGGCCAGGCTCACTTCAACCCAGGAACACCTCTCTGACTTGGGATAGGCGACCGGCAAAAGTCCCCCCACGCAGCTGCGGAAGCCTGGGTTCAGCCAAGGTGCAGACCTCCAGCCGAACAGGGACTCATAGCCAAAACGCATACCCAGGCCTACGGAGGTGAAAACCAGCTTAAATGAGTCGAAATGTGTCGGGGCTGAGAGGTACCTCTCTCTCATATATTCTGCCGGTGGTGTGCAAAACTGGGTCTTTGCATGGAGTGTCACCCTATACCCACTTTAGGGACGCATGCAAAAAAGTGCCCGATCGCCTGGAACTGTCAGGCGGATTCGGCTCCCTGGAATTTCCTCATTCTGGTTCTTTTTCACTTTTTGTCTCTTTTGCGACATCTAGTGGGCAGGCTGCATTACTGCAACCGGGGACACCTCAAAACGCTTGGAACTGGGGAGCGGGCTCAATTTACAAACGTTTTGCGGGTCCTGGAAGTCAAAATTGTGACTTCTGAAAACGACTAAGTATCAAGGACTCATCGCGCGAATCGCTCTGGAACTGAAATCGGATGCGCGCACTGACATGCTCCCCTCTCTGGAAGTCTGACACAAGTTGAAAAATTTTCTAAGTCCCCAAAAATTTTTTTTTTCAACTTTTTTTCAATTTTCCCCCTGTGGGATATATATTTTACCCACACTTTTGGAGCCCTCCTGGGATGCCCTCTAACATACTAGAACCTCATTTTGTGGAAGTTTTCACAAAATTGTGAAATTTTCAAAAAGTCAGAAATTTTGCCAAAAACGACTAAGTATCAAGGACTCATCGCGCGAATCGCTCTGGAACTGAAATCGGATGCGCGCACTGACACGCTCCCCTGTCTGGAAGTCTGACAAAAGTTGAAAAATTTTCTAAGTCCCCAAAAATTTTTTTTTTCAACTTTTTTTCAATTTTCCCCCTGTGGGATATATATTTTACCCACACTTTTGGAGCCCTCCTGGGATGCCCTCTAACATACTAGAACCTCATTTTGTGGAAGTTTTCACAAAATTGTGAAATTTTCCAAAAAGTCAGAAATTTTGCAAAAACGACTAAGTATCAAGGACTCATCGCGCGAATCGCTCTGGAACTGAAATCGGATGCGCGCACTGACATGCTCCCCTCTCTGGAAGTCTGACACATGTGTGAAAATTTTCTAAGTCCCCAAAAATTTTTTTTTTCAACTTTTTTTCAATTTTCCCCCTGTGGGATATATATTTTACCCACACTTTTGGAGCCCTCCTGGGATGCCCTCTAACATACTAGAACCTCATTTTGTGGAAGTTTTCACAAAATTGTGAAATTTTCAAAAAGTCAGAAATTTTGCCAAAAACGACTAAGTATCAAGGACTCATCGCGCGAATCGCTCTGGAACTGAAATCGGATGCGCGCACTGACACGCTCCCCTGTCTGGAAGTCTGACAAAAGTTGAAAAATTTTCTAAGTCCCCAAAAATTTTTTTTTTCAACTTTTTTTCAATTTTCCCCCTGTGGGATATATATTTTACCCACACTTTTGGAGCCCTCCTGGGATGCCCTCTAACATACTAGAACCTCATTTTGTGGAAGTTTTCACAAAATTGTGAAATTTTCAAAAAGTCAGAAATTTTGCCAAAAACGACTAAGTATCAAGGACTCATCGCGCGAATCGCTCTGGAACTGAAATCGGATGCGCGCACTGACACGCTCCCCTGTCTGGAAGTCTGACAAAAGTTGAAAAATTTTCTAAGTCCCCAAAAATTTTTTTTTTCAACTTTTTTTCAATTTTCCCCCTGTGGGATATATATTTTACCCACACTTTTGGAGCCCTCCTGGGATGCCCTCTAACATACTAGAACCTCATTTTGTGGAAGTTTTCACAAAATTGTGAAATTTTCCAAAAAGTCAGAAATTTTGCAAAAACGACTAAGTATCAAGGACTCATCGCGCGAATCGCTCTGGAACTGAAATCGGATGCGCGCACTGACACGCTCCCCTGTCTGGAAGTCTGACAAAAGTTGAAAAATTTTCTAAGTCCCCAAAAATTTTTTTTTTCAACTTTTTTTCAATTTTCCCCCTGTGGGATATATATTTTACCCACACTTTTGGAGCCCTCCTGGGATGCCCTCTAACATACTAGAACCTCATTTTGTGGAAGTTTTCACAAAATTGTGAAATTTTCAAAAAGTCAGAAATTTTGCCAAAAACGACTAAGTATCAAGGACTCATCGCGCGAATCGCTCTGGAACTGAAATCGGATGCGCGCACTGACACGCTCCCCTGTCTGGAAGTCTGACAAAAGTTGAAAAATTTTCTAAGTCCCCAAAAATTTTTTTTTTCAACTTTTTTTCAATTTTCCCCCTGTGGGATATATATTTTACCCACACTTTTGGAGCCCTCCTGGGATGCCCTCTAACATACTAGAACCTCATTTTGTGGAAGTTTTCACAAAATTGTGAAATTTTCAAAAAGTCAGAAATTTTGCCAAAAACGACTAAGTATCAAGGACTCATCGCGCGAATCGCTCTGGAACTGAAATCGGATGCGCGCACTGACACGCTCCCCTGTCTGGAAGTCTGACAAAAGTTGAAAAATTTTCT
>NW_027365851.1:75000-77500 GCF_046119375.1 Phyllobates terribilis | reverse complement strand
GAGGAAGAGCAGGGGTGCATGTAGGGACTTGCCCAAGTACGGAGGCTGCAAACCCCTGTCGTCGGGAGATACGTGCCCACGAGTCCTGGAAGCGCGACTCGGGTACAGGCGCCCTTGCGGGGGGGTACTGGATGTGGAACAGCACTGGGGTCGAAGCCACAAAAGCATCCGCCCTCATGGAGCCTCTCCTCGGCCTAAAAATCCAGATTTTAGCCTTGACGGCGCCCCCATGTGGAGAACCAGGGCCCGCGGGGGGGTCTGGCCAGGCTCACTTCAACCCAGGAACACCTCTCTGACTTGGGATAGGCGACCGGCAAAAGTCCCCCCACGCAGCTGCGGAAGCCTGGGTTCAGCCAAGGTGCAGACCTCCAGCCGAACAGGGACTCATAGCCAAAACGCATACCCAGGCCTACGGAGGTGAAAACCAGCTTAAATGAGTCGAAATGTGTCGGGGCTGAGAGGTACCTCTCTCTCATATATTCTGCCGGTGGTGTGCAAAACTGGGTCTTTGCATGGAGTGTCACCCTATACCCACTTTAGGGACGCATGCAAAAAAGTGCCCGATCGCCTGGAACTGTCAGGCGGATTCGGCTCCCTGGAATTTCCTCATTCTGGTTCTTTTTCACTTTTTGTCTCTTTTGCGACATCTAGTGGGCAGGCTGCATTACTGCAACCGGGGACACCTCAAAACGCTTGGAACTGGGGAGCGGGCTCAATTTACAAACGTTTTGCGGGTCCTGGAAGTCAAAATTGTGACTTCTGAAAACGACTAAGTATCAAGGACTCATCGCGCGAATCGCTCTGGAACTGAAATCGGATGCGCGCACTGACATGCTCCCCTCTCTGGAAGTCTGACACAAGTTGAAAAATTTTCTAAGTCCCCAAAAATTTTTTTTTTCAACTTTTTTTCAATTTTCCCCCTGTGGGATATATATTTTACCCACACTTTTGGAGCCCTCCTGGGATGCCCTCTAACATACTAGAACCTCATTTTGTGGAAGTTTTCACAAAATTGTGAAATTTTCAAAAAGTCAGAAATTTTGCCAAAAACGACTAAGTATCAAGGACTCATCGCGCGAATCGCTCTGGAACTGAAATCGGATGCGCGCACTGACACGCTCCCCTGTCTGGAAGTCTGACAAAAGTTGAAAAATTTTCTAAGTCCCCAAAAATTTTTTTTTTCAACTTTTTTTCAATTTTCCCCCTGTGGGATATATATTTTACCCACACTTTTGGAGCCCTCCTGGGATGCCCTCTAACATACTAGAACCTCATTTTGTGGAAGTTTTCACAAAATTGTGAAATTTTCCAAAAAGTCAGAAATTTTGCAAAAACGACTAAGTATCAAGGACTCATCGCGCGAATCGCTCTGGAACTGAAATCGGATGCGCGCACTGACATGCTCCCCTCTCTGGAAGTCTGACACATGTGTGAAAATTTTCTAAGTCCCCAAAAATTTTTTTTTTCAACTTTTTTTCAATTTTCCCCCTGTGGGATATATATTTTACCCACACTTTTGGAGCCCTCCTGGGATGCCCTCTAACATACTAGAACCTCATTTTGTGGAAGTTTTCACAAAATTGTGAAATTTTCAAAAAGTCAGAAATTTTGCCAAAAACGACTAAGTATCAAGGACTCATCGCGCGAATCGCTCTGGAACTGAAATCGGATGCGCGCACTGACACGCTCCCCTGTCTGGAAGTCTGACAAAAGTTGAAAAATTTTCTAAGTCCCCAAAAATTTTTTTTTTCAACTTTTTTTCAATTTTCCCCCTGTGGGATATATATTTTACCCACACTTTTGGAGCCCTCCTGGGATGCCCTCTAACATACTAGAACCTCATTTTGTGGAAGTTTTCACAAAATTGTGAAATTTTCAAAAAGTCAGAAATTTTGCCAAAAACGACTAAGTATCAAGGACTCATCGCGCGAATCGCTCTGGAACTGAAATCGGATGCGCGCACTGACACGCTCCCCTGTCTGGAAGTCTGACAAAAGTTGAAAAATTTTCTAAGTCCCCAAAAATTTTTTTTTTCAACTTTTTTTCAATTTTCCCCCTGTGGGATATATATTTTACCCACACTTTTGGAGCCCTCCTGGGATGCCCTCTAACATACTAGAACCTCATTTTGTGGAAGTTTTCACAAAATTGTGAAATTTTCCAAAAAGTCAGAAATTTTGCAAAAACGACTAAGTATCAAGGACTCATCGCGCGAATCGCTCTGGAACTGAAATCGGATGCGCGCACTGACACGCTCCCCTGTCTGGAAGTCTGACAAAAGTTGAAAAATTTTCTAAGTCCCCAAAAATTTTTTTTTTCAACTTTTTTTCAATTTTCCCCCTGTGGGATATATATTTTACCCACACTTTTGGAGCCCTCCTGGGATGCCCTCTAACATACTAGAACCTCATTTTGTGGAAGTTTTCACAAAATTGTGAAATTTTCAAAAAGTCAGAAATTTTGCCAAAAACGACTAAGTATCAAGGACTCATCGCGCGAA
>NW_027365851.1:62500-65000 GCF_046119375.1 Phyllobates terribilis | reverse complement strand
GCCTCCGCTGGCCGGGTACGCATCTGGAAGAAAAGGGCCGCCCTCGGAGAAGATCGCTGTGCTTCCCCGCACAGGGAGCGATTCGGACGACGGGCCCCCACGCCTGGCTGGGTGGGCGCCCCGCCGTTCGCCCGTACGGGTCGTCGGACCACTGCCTTCGCTCGGTTCGGGTCAAACTCCCCACGGCTCGGCCACCTCCGCAGACGGGAGGCGAGGCCGGCATGCGCGCCCAAAGATAGGTGTCGGAAGCCCGGGGGTAGAGGAGGAAGGGGACCGCTCACCTTAAGCCAGCGCGGGCTCCAAAGCCCGGGCCGAGCGAGCGGCGCCACCTCCCCACCCGGGAGCGCTGCGCCAGATCGATCGGAGGAAGAGCAGGGGTGCATGTAGGGACTTGCCCAAGTACGGAGGCTGCAAACCCCTGTCGTCGGGAGATACGTGCCCACGAGTCCTGGAAGCGCGACTCGGGTACAGGCGCCCTTGCGGGGGGGTACTGGATGTGGAACAGCACTGGGGTCGAAGCCACAAAAGCATCCGCCCTCATGGAGCCTCTCCTCGGCCTAAAAATCCAGATTTTAGCCTTGACGGCGCCCCCATGTGGAGAACCAGGGCCCGCGGGGGGGTCTGGCCAGGCTCACTTCAACCCAGGAACACCTCTCTGACTTGGGATAGGCGACCGGCAAAAGTCCCCCCACGCAGCTGCGGAAGCCTGGGTTCAGCCAAGGTGCAGACCTCCAGCCGAACAGGGACTCATAGCCAAAACGCATACCCAGGCCTACGGAGGTGAAAACCAGCTTAAATGAGTCGAAATGTGTCGGGGCTGAGAGGTACCTCTCTCTCATATATTCTGCCGGTGGTGTGCAAAACTGGGTCTTTGCATGGAGTGTCACCCTATACCCACTTTAGGGACGCATGCAAAAAAGTGCCCGATCGCCTGGAACTGTCAGGCGGATTCGGCTCCCTGGAATTTCCTCATTCTGGTTCTTTTTCACTTTTTGTCTCTTTTGCGACATCTAGTGGGCAGGCTGCATTACTGCAACCGGGGACACCTCAAAACGCTTGGAACTGGGGAGCGGGCTCAATTTACAAACGTTTTGCGGGTCCTGGAAGTCAAAATTGTGACTTCTGAAAACGACTAAGTATCAAGGACTCATCGCGCGAATCGCTCTGGAACTGAAATCGGATGCGCGCACTGACATGCTCCCCTCTCTGGAAGTCTGACACAAGTTGAAAAATTTTCTAAGTCCCCAAAAATTTTTTTTTTCAACTTTTTTTCAATTTTCCCCCTGTGGGATATATATTTTACCCACACTTTTGGAGCCCTCCTGGGATGCCCTCTAACATACTAGAACCTCATTTTGTGGAAGTTTTCACAAAATTGTGAAATTTTCAAAAAGTCAGAAATTTTGCCAAAAACGACTAAGTATCAAGGACTCATCGCGCGAATCGCTCTGGAACTGAAATCGGATGCGCGCACTGACACGCTCCCCTGTCTGGAAGTCTGACAAAAGTTGAAAAATTTTCTAAGTCCCCAAAAATTTTTTTTTTCAACTTTTTTTCAATTTTCCCCCTGTGGGATATATATTTTACCCACACTTTTGGAGCCCTCCTGGGATGCCCTCTAACATACTAGAACCTCATTTTGTGGAAGTTTTCACAAAATTGTGAAATTTTCCAAAAAGTCAGAAATTTTGCAAAAACGACTAAGTATCAAGGACTCATCGCGCGAATCGCTCTGGAACTGAAATCGGATGCGCGCACTGACATGCTCCCCTCTCTGGAAGTCTGACACATGTGTGAAAATTTTCTAAGTCCCCAAAAATTTTTTTTTTCAACTTTTTTTCAATTTTCCCCCTGTGGGATATATATTTTACCCACACTTTTGGAGCCCTCCTGGGATGCCCTCTAACATACTAGAACCTCATTTTGTGGAAGTTTTCACAAAATTGTGAAATTTTCAAAAAGTCAGAAATTTTGCCAAAAACGACTAAGTATCAAGGACTCATCGCGCGAATCGCTCTGGAACTGAAATCGGATGCGCGCACTGACACGCTCCCCTGTCTGGAAGTCTGACAAAAGTTGAAAAATTTTCTAAGTCCCCAAAAATTTTTTTTTTTCAACTTTTTTTCAATTTTCCCCCTGTGGGATATATATTTTACCCACACTTTTGGAGCCCTCCTGGGATGCCCTCTAACATACTAGAACCTCATTTTGTGGAAGTTTTCACAAAATTGTGAAATTTTCAAAAAGTCAGAAATTTTGCCAAAAACGACTAAGTATCAAGGACTCATCGCGCGAATCGCTCTGGAACTGAAATCGGATGCGCGCACTGACACGCTCCCCTGTCTGGAAGTCTGACACATGTGTGAAAATTTTCTAAGTCCCCAAAAATTTTTTTTTTCAACTTTTTTTCAATTTTCCCCCTGTGGGATATATATTTTACCCACACTTTTGGAGCCCTCCTGGGATGCCCTCTAACATACTAGAACCTCATTTTGTGGAA
>NW_027365851.1:47500-50000 GCF_046119375.1 Phyllobates terribilis | reverse complement strand
TGCGACATCTAGTGGGCAGGCTGCATTACTGCAACCGGGGACACCTCAAAACGCTTGGAACTGGGGAGCGGGCTCAATTTACAAACGTTTTGCGGGTCCTGGAAGTCAAAATTGTGACTTCTGAAAACGACTAAGTATCAAGGACTCATCGCGCGAATCGCTCTGGAACTGAAATCGGATGCGCGCACTGACATGCTCCCCTCTCTGGAAGTCTGACACAAGTTGAAAAATTTTCTAAGTCCCCAAAAATTTTTTTTTTCAACTTTTTTTCAATTTTCCCCCTGTGGGATATATATTTTACCCACACTTTTGGAGCCCTCCTGGGATGCCCTCTAACATACTAGAACCTCATTTTGTGGAAGTTTTCACAAAATTGTGAAATTTTCAAAAAGTCAGAAATTTTGCCAAAAACGACTAAGTATCAAGGACTCATCGCGCGAATCGCTCTGGAACTGAAATCGGATGCGCGCACTGACACGCTCCCCTGTCTGGAAGTCTGACAAAAGTTGAAAAATTTTCTAAGTCCCCAAAAATTTTTTTTTTCAACTTTTTTTCAATTTTCCCCCTGTGGGATATATATTTTACCCACACTTTTGGAGCCCTCCTGGGATGCCCTCTAACATACTAGAACCTCATTTTGTGGAAGTTTTCACAAAATTGTGAAATTTTCCAAAAAGTCAGAAATTTTGCAAAAACGACTAAGTATCAAGGACTCATCGCGCGAATCGCTCTGGAACTGAAATCGGATGCGCGCACTGACATGCTCCCCTCTCTGGAAGTCTGACACATGTGTGAAAATTTTCTAAGTCCCCAAAAATTTTTTTTTTCAACTTTTTTTCAATTTTCCCCCTGTGGGATATATATTTTACCCACACTTTTGGAGCCCTCCTGGGATGCCCTCTAACATACTAGAACCTCATTTTGTGGAAGTTTTCACAAAATTGTGAAATTTTCAAAAAGTCAGAAATTTTGCCAAAAACGACTAAGTATCAAGGACTCATCGCGCGAATCGCTCTGGAACTGAAATCGGATGCGCGCACTGACACGCTCCCCTGTCTGGAAGTCTGACAAAAGTTGAAAAATTTTCTAAGTCCCCAAAAATTTTTTTTTTCAACTTTTTTTCAATTTTCCCCCTGTGGGATATATATTTTACCCACACTTTTGGAGCCCTCCTGGGATGCCCTCTAACATACTAGAACCTCATTTTGTGGAAGTTTTCACAAAATTGTGAAATTTTCAAAAAGTCAGAAATTTTGCCAAAAACGACTAAGTATCAAGGACTCATCGCGCGAATCGCTCTGGAACTGAAATCGGATGCGCGCACTGACACGCTCCCCTGTCTGGAAGTCTGACAAAAGTTGAAAAATTTTCTAAGTCCCCAAAAATTTTTTTTTTCAACTTTTTTTCAATTTTCCCCCTGTGGGATATATATTTTACCCACACTTTTGGAGCCCTCCTGGGATGCCCTCTAACATACTAGAACCTCATTTTGTGGAAGTTTTCACAAAATTGTGAAATTTTCCAAAAAGTCAGAAATTTTGCAAAAACGACTAAGTATCAAGGACTCATCGCGCGAATCGCTCTGGAACTGAAATCGGATGCGCGCACTGACACGCTCCCCTGTCTGGAAGTCTGACAAAAGTTGAAAAATTTTCTAAGTCCCCAAAAATTTTTTTTTTCAACTTTTTTTCAATTTTCCCCCTGTGGGATATATATTTTACCCACACTTTTGGAGCCCTCCTGGGATGCCCTCTAACATACTAGAACCTCATTTTGTGGAAGTTTTCACAAAATTGTGAAATTTTCAAAAAGTCAGAAATTTTGCCAAAAACGACTAAGTATCAAGGACTCATCGCGCGAATCGCTCTGGAACTGAAATCGGATGCGCGCACTGACACGCTCCCCTGTCTGGAAGTCTGACAAAAGTTGAAAAATTTTCTAAGTCCCCAAAAATTTTTTTTTTCAACTTTTTTTCAATTTTCCCCCTGTGGGATATATATTTTACCCACACTTTTGGAGCCCTCCTGGGATGCCCTCTAACATACTAGAACCTCATTTTGTGGAAGTTTTCACAAAATTGTGAAATTTTCAAAAAGTCAGAAATTTTGCCAAAAACGACTAAGTATCAAGGACTCATCGCGCGAATCGCTCTGGAACTGAAATCGGATGCGCGCACTGACACGCTCCCCTGTCTGGAAGTCTGACAAAAGTTGAAAAATTTTCTAAGTCCCCAAAAATTTTTTTTTTCAACTTTTTTTCAATTTTCCCCCTGTGGGATATATATTTTACCCACACTTTTGGAGCCCTCCTGGGATGCCCTCTAACATACTAGAACCTCATTTTGTGGAAGTTTTCACAAAATTGTGAAATTTTCCAAAAAGTCAGAAATTTTGCAAAAACGACTAAGTATCAAGGACTCATCGCGCGAATCGCTCTGGAACTGAAATCGGATGCGCGCACTGACACGCTCCCCTGTCTGGAAGTCTGACAAAAGTTGAAA
>NW_027365851.1:35000-37500 GCF_046119375.1 Phyllobates terribilis | reverse complement strand
ACCCAGGAACACCTCTCTGACTTGGGATAGGCGACCGGCAAAAGTCCCCCCACGCAGCTGCGGAAGCCTGGGTTCAGCCAAGGTGCAGACCTCCAGCCGAACAGGGACTCATAGCCAAAACGCATACCCAGGCCTACGGAGGTGAAAACCAGCTTAAATGAGTCGAAATGTGTCGGGGCTGAGAGGTACCTCTCTCTCATATATTCTGCCGGTGGTGTGCAAAACTGGGTCTTTGCATGGAGTGTCACCCTATACCCACTTTAGGGACGCATGCAAAAAAGTGCCCGATCGCCTGGAACTGTCAGGCGGATTCGGCTCCCTGGAATTTCCTCATTCTGGTTCTTTTTCACTTTTTGTCTCTTTTGCGACATCTAGTGGGCAGGCTGCATTACTGCAACCGGGGACACCTCAAAACGCTTGGAACTGGGGAGCGGGCTCAATTTACAAACGTTTTGCGGGTCCTGGAAGTCAAAATTGTGACTTCTGAAAACGACTAAGTATCAAGGACTCATCGCGCGAATCGCTCTGGAACTGAAATCGGATGCGCGCACTGACATGCTCCCCTCTCTGGAAGTCTGACACAAGTTGAAAAATTTTCTAAGTCCCCAAAAATTTTTTTTTTCAACTTTTTTTCAATTTTCCCCCTGTGGGATATATATTTTACCCACACTTTTGGAGCCCTCCTGGGATGCCCTCTAACATACTAGAACCTCATTTTGTGGAAGTTTTCACAAAATTGTGAAATTTTCAAAAAGTCAGAAATTTTGCCAAAAACGACTAAGTATCAAGGACTCATCGCGCGAATCGCTCTGGAACTGAAATCGGATGCGCGCACTGACACGCTCCCCTGTCTGGAAGTCTGACAAAAGTTGAAAAATTTTCTAAGTCCCCAAAAATTTTTTTTTTCAACTTTTTTTCAATTTTCCCCCTGTGGGATATATATTTTACCCCACTTTTGGAGCCCTCCTGGGATGCCCTCTAACATACTAGAACCTCATTTTGTGGAAGTTTTCACAAAATTGTGAAATTTTCCAAAAAGTCAGAAATTTTGCAAAAACGACTAAGTATCAAGGACTCATCGCGCGAATCGCTCTGGAACTGAAATCGGATGCGCGCACTGACATGCTCCCCTCTCTGGAAGTCTGACACATGTGTGAAAATTTTCTAAGTCCCCAAAAATTTTTTTTTTCAACTTTTTTTCAATTTTCCCCCTGTGGGATATATATTTTACCCACACTTTTGGAGCCCTCCTGGGATGCCCTCTAACATACTAGAACCTCATTTTGTGGAAGTTTTCACAAAATTGTGAAATTTTCAAAAAGTCAGAAATTTTGCCAAAAACGACTAAGTATCAAGGACTCATCGCGCGAATCGCTCTGGAACTGAAATCGGATGCGCGCACTGACACGCTCCCCTGTCTGGAAGTCTGACAAAAGTTGAAAAATTTTCTAAGTCCCCAAAAATTTTTTTTTTCAACTTTTTTTCAATTTTCCCCCTGTGGGATATATATTTTACCCACACTTTTGGAGCCCTCCTGGGATGCCCTCTAACATACTAGAACCTCATTTTGTGGAAGTTTTCACAAAATTGTGAAAATTTTCAAAAAGTCAGAAATTTTGCCAAAAACGACTAAGTATCAAGGACTCATCGCGCGAATCGCTCTGGAACTGAAATCGGATGCGCGCACTGACACGCTCCCCTGTCTGGAAGTCTGACAAAAGTTGAAAAATTTTCTAAGTCCCCAAAAATTTTTTTTTTCAACTTTTTTTCAATTTTCCCCCTGTGGGATATATATTTTACCCACACTTTTGGAGCCCTCCTGGGATGCCCTCTAACATACTAGAACCTCATTTTGTGGAAGTTTTCACAAAATTGTGAAATTTTCCAAAAAGTCAGAAATTTTGCAAAAACGACTAAGTATCAAGGACTCATCGCGCGAATCGCTCTGGAACTGAAATCGGATGCGCGCACTGACACGCTCCCCTGTCTGGAAGTCTGACAAAAGTTGAAAAATTTTCTAAGTCCCCAAAAATTTTTTTTTTCAACTTTTTTTCAATTTTCCCCCTGTGGGATATATATTTTACCCACACTTTTGGAGCCCTCCTGGGATGCCCTCTAACATACTAGAACCTCATTTTGTGGAAGTTTTCACAAAATTGTGAAATTTTCAAAAAGTCAGAAATTTTGCCAAAAACGACTAAGTATCAAGGACTCATCGCGCGAATCGCTCTGGAACTGAAATCGGATGCGCGCACTGACACGCTCCCCTGTCTGGAAGTCTGACAAAAGTTGAAAAATTTTCTAAGTCCCCAAAAATTTTTTTTTTCAACTTTTTTTCAATTTTCCCCCTGTGGGATATATATTTTACCCACACTTTTGGAGCCCTCCTGGGATGCCCTCTAACATACTAGAACCTCATTTTGTGGAAGTTTTCACAAAATTGTGAAATTTTCAAAAAGTCAGAAATTTTGCCAAAAACGACTAAGTATCAAGGACTCAT
>NW_027365851.1:22500-25000 GCF_046119375.1 Phyllobates terribilis | reverse complement strand
CACCTTAAGCCAGCGCGGGCTCCAAAGCCCGGGCCGAGCGAGCGGCGCCACCTCCCCACCCGGGAGCGCTGCGCCAGATCGATCGGAGGAAGAGCAGGGGTGCATGTAGGGACTTGCCCAAGTACGGAGGCTGCAAACCCCTGTCGTCGGGAGATACGTGCCCACGAGTCCTGGAAGCGCGACTCGGGTACAGGCGCCCTTGCGGGGGGGTACTGGATGTGGAACAGCACTGGGGTCGAAGCCACAAAAGCATCCGCCCTCATGGAGCCTCTCCTCGGCCTAAAAATCCAGATTTTAGCCTTGACGGCGCCCCCATGTGGAGAACCAGGGCCCGCGGGGGGGTCTGGCCAGGCTCACTTCAACCCAGGAACACCTCTCTGACTTGGGATAGGCGACCGGCAAAAGTCCCCCCACGCAGCTGCGGAAGCCTGGGTTCAGCCAAGGTGCAGACCTCCAGCCGAACAGGGACTCATAGCCAAAACGCATACCCAGGCCTACGGAGGTGAAAACCAGCTTAAATGAGTCGAAATGTGTCGGGGCTGAGAGGTACCTCTCTCTCATATATTCTGCCGGTGGTGTGCAAAACTGGGTCTTTGCATGGAGTGTCACCCTATACCCACTTTAGGGACGCATGCAAAAAAGTGCCCGATCGCCTGGAACTGTCAGGCGGATTCGGCTCCCTGGAATTTCCTCATTCTGGTTCTTTTTCACTTTTTGTCTCTTTTGCGACATCTAGTGGGCAGGCTGCATTACTGCAACCGGGGACACCTCAAAACGCTTGGAACTGGGGAGCGGGCTCAATTTACAAACGTTTTGCGGGTCCTGGAAGTCAAAATTGTGACTTCTGAAAACGACTAAGTATCAAGGACTCATCGCGCGAATCGCTCTGGAACTGAAATCGGATGCGCGCACTGACATGCTCCCCTCTCTGGAAGTCTGACACAAGTTGAAAAATTTTCTAAGTCCCCAAAAATTTTTTTTTTCAACTTTTTTTCAATTTTCCCCCTGTGGGATATATATTTTACCCACACTTTTGGAGCCCTCCTGGGATGCCCTCTAACATACTAGAACCTCATTTTGTGGAAGTTTTCACAAAATTGTGAAATTTTCAAAAAGTCAGAAATTTTGCCAAAAACGACTAAGTATCAAGGACTCATCGCGCGAATCGCTCTGGAACTGAAATCGGATGCGCGCACTGACACGCTCCCCTGTCTGGAAGTCTGACAAAAGTTGAAAAATTTTCTAAGTCCCCAAAAATTTTTTTTTTCAACTTTTTTTCAATTTTCCCCCTGTGGGATATATATTTTACCCACACTTTTGGAGCCCTCCTGGGATGCCCTCTAACATACTAGAACCTCATTTTGTGGAAGTTTTCACAAAATTGTGAAATTTTCCAAAAAGTCAGAAATTTTGCAAAAACGACTAAGTATCAAGGACTCATCGCGCGAATCGCTCTGGAACTGAAATCGGATGCGCGCACTGACATGCTCCCCTCTCTGGAAGTCTGACACATGTGTGAAAATTTTCTAAGTCCCCAAAAATTTTTTTTTTCAACTTTTTTTCAATTTTCCCCCTGTGGGATATATATTTTACCCACACTTTTGGAGCCCTCCTGGGATGCCCTCTAACATACTAGAACCTCATTTTGTGGAAGTTTTCACAAAATTGTGAAATTTTCAAAAAGTCAGAAATTTTGCCAAAAACGACTAAGTATCAAGGACTCATCGCGCGAATCGCTCTGGAACTGAAATCGGATGCGCGCACTGACACGCTCCCCTGTCTGGAAGTCTGACAAAAGTTGAAAAATTTTCTAAGTCCCCAAAAATTTTTTTTTTCAACTTTTTTTCAATTTTCCCCCTGTGGGATATATATTTTACCCACACTTTTGGAGCCCTCCTGGGATGCCCTCTAACATACTAGAACCTCATTTTGTGGAAGTTTTCACAAAATTGTGAAATTTTCAAAAAGTCAGAAATTTTGCCAAAAACGACTAAGTATCAAGGACTCATCGCGCGAATCGCTCTGGAACTGAAATCGGATGGCGCGCACTGACACGCTCCCCTGTCTGGAAGTCTGACACATGTGTGAAAATTTTCTAAGTCCCCAAAAATTTTTTTTTTCAACTTTTTTTCAATTTTCCCCCTGTGGGATATATATTTTACCCACACTTTTGGAGCCCTCCTGGGATGCCCTCTAACATACTAGAACCTCATTTTGTGGAAGTTTTCACAAAATTGTGAAATTTTCCAAAAAGTCAGAAATTTTGCAAAAACGACTAAGTATCAAGGACTCATCGCGCGAATCGCTCTGGAACTGAAATCGGATGCGCGCACTGACACGCTCCCCTGTCTGGAAGTCTGACAAAAGTTGAAAAATTTTCTAAGTCCCCAAAAATTTTTTTTTTCAACTTTTTTTCAATTTTCCCCCTGTGGGATATATATTTTACCCACACTTTTGGAGCCCTCCTGGGATGCCCTCTAACATACTAGAACCTCATTTT
>NW_027365851.1:10000-12500 GCF_046119375.1 Phyllobates terribilis | reverse complement strand
CGGCAGTGGCGCGGAGAGGCCACCCACCGCCGCCGCTGTCGCCACCGCCGCGGAGGCCGCCCTTTCGGACACGAGGGGCAGCGCGAGCCTCCGCTGGCCGGGTACGCATCTGGAAGAAAAGGGCCGCCCTCGGAGAAGATCGCTGTGCTTCCCCGCACAGGGAGCGATTCGGACGACGGGCCCCCACGCCTGGCTGGGTGGGCGCCCCGCCGTTCGCCCGTACGGGTCGTCGGACCACTGCCTTCGCTCGGTTCGGGTCAAACTCCCCACGGCTCGGCCACCTCCGCAGACGGGAGGCGAGGCCGGCATGCGCGCCCAAAGATAGGTGTCGGAAGCCCGGGGGTAGAGGAGGAAGGGGACCGCTCACCTTAAGCCAGCGCGGGCTCCAAAGCCCGGGCCGAGCGAGCGGCGCCACCTCCCCACCCGGGAGCGCTGCGCCAGATCGATCGGAGGAAGAGCAGGGGTGCATGTAGGGACTTGCCCAAGTACGGAGGCTGCAAACCCCTGTCGTCGGGAGATACGTGCCCACGAGTCCTGGAAGCGCGACTCGGGTACAGGCGCCCTTGCGGGGGGGTACTGGATGTGGAACAGCACTGGGGTCGAAGCCACAAAAGCATCCGCCCTCATGGAGCCTCTCCTCGGCCTAAAAATCCAGATTTTAGCCTTGACGGCGCCCCCATGTGGAGAACCAGGGCCCGCGGGGGGGTCTGGCCAGGCTCACTTCAACCCAGGAACACCTCTCTGACTTGGGATAGGCGACCGGCAAAAGTCCCCCCACGCAGCTGCGGAAGCCTGGGTTCAGCCAAGGTGCAGACCTCCAGCCGAACAGGGACTCATAGCCAAAACGCATACCCAGGCCTACGGAGGTGAAAACCAGCTTAAATGAGTCGAAATGTGTCGGGGCTGAGAGGTACCTCTCTCTCATATATTCTGCCGGTGGTGTGCAAAACTGGGTCTTTGCATGGAGTGTCACCCTATACCCACTTTAGGGACGCATGCAAAAAAGTGCCCGATCGCCTGGAACTGTCAGGCGGATTCGGCTCCCTGGAATTTCCTCATTCTGGTTCTTTTTCACTTTTTGTCTCTTTTGCGACATCTAGTGGGCAGGCTGCATTACTGCAACCGGGGACACCTCAAAACGCTTGGAACTGGGGAGCGGGCTCAATTTACAAACGTTTTGCGGGTCCTGGAAGTCAAAATTGTGACTTCTGAAAACGACTAAGTATCAAGGACTCATCGCGCGAATCGCTCTGGAACTGAAATCGGATGCGCGCACTGACATGCTCCCCTCTCTGGAAGTCTGACACAAGTTGAAAAATTTTCTAAGTCCCCAAAAATTTTTTTTTTCAACTTTTTTTCAATTTTCCCCCTGTGGGATATATATTTTACCCACACTTTTGGAGCCCTCCTGGGATGCCCTCTAACATACTAGAACCTCATTTTGTGGAAGTTTTCACAAAATTGTGAAATTTTCAAAAAGTCAGAAATTTTGCCAAAAACGACTAAGTATCAAGGACTCATCGCGCGAATCGCTCTGGAACTGAAATCGGATGCGCGCACTGACACGCTCCCCTGTCTGGAAGTCTGACAAAAGTTGAAAAATTTTCTAAGTCCCCAAAAATTTTTTTTTTCAACTTTTTTTCAATTTTCCCCCTGTGGGATATATATTTTACCCACACTTTTGGAGCCCTCCTGGGATGCCCTCTAACATACTAGAACCTCATTTTGTGGAAGTTTTCACAAAATTGTGAAATTTTCCAAAAAGTCAGAAATTTTGCAAAAACGACTAAGTATCAAGGACTCATCGCGCGAATCGCTCTGGAACTGAAATCGGATGCGCGCACTGACATGCTCCCCTCTCTGGAAGTCTGACACATGTGTGAAAATTTTCTAAGTCCCCAAAAATTTTTTTTTTCAACTTTTTTTCAATTTTCCCCCTGTGGGATATATATTTTACCCACACTTTTGGAGCCCTCCTGGGATGCCCTCTAACATACTAGAACCTCATTTTGTGGAAGTTTTCACAAAATTGTGAAATTTTCAAAAAGTCAGAAATTTTGCCAAAAACGACTAAGTATCAAGGACTCATCGCGCGAATCGCTCTGGAACTGAAATCGGATGCGCGCACTGACACGCTCCCCTGTCTGGAAGTCTGACAAAAGTTGAAAAATTTTCTAAGTCCCCAAAAATTTTTTTTTTTCAACTTTTTTTCAATTTTCCCCCTGTGGGATATATATTTTACCCACACTTTTGGAGCCCTCCTGGGATGCCCTCTAACATACTAGAACCTCATTTTGTGGAAGTTTTCACAAAATTGTGAAATTTTCAAAAAGTCAGAAATTTTGCCAAAAACGACTAAGTATCAAGGACTCATCGCGCGAATCGCTCTGGAACTGAAATCGGATGCGCGCACTGACACGCTCCCCTGTCTGGAAGTCTGACACATGTGTGAAAATTTTCTAAGTCCCCAAAAATTTTTTTTTTCAACTTTTTTTCAATT